>NW_020211270.1:0-6973 GCF_003070985.1 Temnothorax curvispinosus | reverse complement strand
TAGTATTTTTTACGCTAAACAAAAAATTATATAGGTCTTATAGGGCTAACTGCTTTAGTTTTCGAGATATGCAGTATTAAAGCTCAAAATAAATCTATATATATAAAGGAAGATGTCCTGACTGACTCACTGATTCACTGACTCACTGACTCATCAACGCCCACCCCAAACCCCTAAACCGAATTTTTACCAAAAGTATGTGAAATAGGGGTAGAATTTTCCGGGGAGTGCTATAAAGTGTATAATTTTTCGTTACCGATCTTTTGGGAAATCCGTTACAAAATTTTTTTAAATTTTCGGGAATTAAAAAAGAATTTGAAGATGTAGGTTAGAGTTTGAGGAGAAAAAATATGTGGGTGCTCCTAATTAATGAGTGAGTTTGGGGAAAGGGGAATAGACTTTGAGCCCGCGCGAAACGCGGGCGAAAAATCTAGTATTATATATAGTATTTAAGTTGCACAGGACACCTTATTATATATATAAATATATATAATATATAATAAGGTGTCCTGTGCAACTTAAAGTTTTAATAATTGAGTATTTCATAACAATAAAAAGAGAAATAATTACAGTCATACAAAGTAACCAATACAATGCAACAATTACTTAAAATTTTGCAGTAAAATAATATCAGAATATTCCAAATTGAAATACTAATGTCGAAATATTTATATGTAATCAACCAAGTCTATTAAAAGAATATTCTCTTTGATTTATCAGAATCTTTTGTCCTCTAACGAAAGCTCGTTACTTTCTCTCTTTCACCTTTGAGTATATTACAAGTTGTTAACAGTAAGTAAAAAAAAATATTATGATTCATTATCAGTTCTTTAAGTAATTTACATTTCTCACAAAAATTAAAGAAACACTAAATTTATCTTTAAAAATAAGCAAAATTCAAGCAGCTATAATTTTGTTAAAAATGAACAATTTAGATTAAAAAAAAAAAAGATTTTAAAGCTTGAAATTTCTACTTTCAAAAAGTTACTATTATTTTTTAGTTTCTGTGAGTTTGGTAAATTTTACATATAGAAAACTACGAGCTGGACAAAATAGAAAATTTTTCTTTCACTTTGGGGGCCTGTCACATTCACAAAACAAATTTGCGAAAAATTTCGACTTTTTATCGTGAAAGCTTGAAGTTTTCCTTGCAAAATCTTTTTTTTTTTTAATGTTTCTACAATTTTTTGTTACTAATTTATCGCGGATTGATCAAGAAATGTGCTTTTTGACTTTGATTGCTCATAATTCCCTTAGAAATCATCGTATTGCAATTCAAAAAACAGATTCTTAAAGCTGAAACTTTGCTCTATTAAACGGTATAATTGCCAAATTTTTTTATATCACGTAAATATGATACAAATTGATGAAAATAATGCACAAATTAGTGATTTTTATCTTTTTCATTTTGACCCAGAAAACAATTATACAGAACAACAACGCAGACACGTAGAAACATTTTTAAAAGAAGATTTTGGAAGGAAAACTTCCAAGCTTTCACATTAGGAAATTGAAAATTTTCACAGATTTTTTTTTGTACGTGACAGGCCTACAAAGTAAGAGAAAAATTTTCTATTTTGTCCAGCTCGTAGTTTTCTATATGCAAAAGTTACCAAAACTTACAGAAACTAAAAAATAATAGTAACCTTTCGAAAGTAGAGGTTTTAAGCTTGAAATTTAAATTTTATTCATTTTTAACAAAGTTACAGCTGCTTAAATTTTGCCTATTTTTAAAGATAAATATATTTCTTCAATTTTTGTGAGAAATGTATAATTTACTTTTACTTAAATATTATAAATTTTTATGTATTTGTTGTTATTGCTAATTTTGTGAATAATTAAAAAATAAAAATGTTAGATCCTTGCTTAACGCTACAAAATAGGTGATATTAGTACAAAATTACCTTTTCAAAAAAGGTAAAAAAAGTGCCAAGTACACGCAATATATTTTGTAAATTCAAAAATCTAACCTAAGTGGTAGCTTTATATCTTTTTCACAAAATTATATTATCTAACTTAACTCAAGTAACATATATTTAAAAAAAAAGATGTGAAATCTTTAATTTCTTCTTCACAAAATTATATTACCTATAACTTAACTCAAGTGACATGTATCTATCTAACCTAAGTGTGGTAGCTTTATATCTTTTTCACAAAATTATATTACCTAACTTAACTCAAGTGACATGTATTTCAAAAAAAGATGTGAAATCTTTAAATTAAATTGCGCCAATTGTGAAGAGAATATGTACTCACTCAGCATGTTATGTTGCTGAAATATTGAAATATTTGGAAATAATACAGAAATATTTCGTTAACATTTCATTTGTAACTATGCATTTGAAATATTTCACAAATGTACCTGCATCATGTTTTTTATAATATTGCATTAACAATATTTCTGAAATCTTTCTGAAAGTTGTTTACAATATTTGTAACCCATACAGCACTGATTGTTGCAGAAAGCTTCCAGAAAGGTTTGAAACCTTTCTGGAAGCTTTCTACAAGGTTTGAAACCTTTCTGAAAGCTTTCTGCAACAATCTGTACTGTATGGGCATGTCACTTAAGTGTCTGTAAAATTGCAAAAAAATGTAGCAGATGCAATATTTCAGAAATATTTCTGAAACATTATAAAAGTAATATTACGTTTGCATTGCACAAATAATATTTTTGTAACATATCAAACGCAACATTGCATTTAAAATATTTCTGAAAAATTTCTGAAGGATTGCGTAGGTAATGAAAAATTGAATTGCAAGCAATGAATTTCTACAATATTGCAGAAGAAATATTGCAGATGTAATGGTTTAGAAACATTTTTGATACATGATAAAACTATTATTTACATTTAAATTGCACGCGTTATATTTTTGAATGTTTCACATACAACATTGCATTTGTAATATTTACGAAAAGTTGCTGACAGACTTTAGAACTTATAAAAAATTAAATTTATTATTATATAATTATTACATTTTATTGCATTTTTTCTCGTTTATAATATTAAGAATTTTCTGATATTCCAAATTTTGTCATATGGCATTTTTAATATAAAATATAAAATACTTAATAATATTCAATATAAATTAATATTCGACGTTGACTGGCAAAAAAAATTTATTCGTATATCTGTATTGTTAATATTGTTATGCGATAGCTTTATGGTCACCAAAATAAGCAAGTATAAGAAAGAAAGAAGCGTTAGAGTCAGAGGATCACTACTACCCTGTTCGATCATCGATGTCAAGCAACAAGGCGCCGGTATACTACTTGGATGGGTGACCGGCTGAGAGAGCGGATTTTGGACAAATGCGCGGCGGCTATACGCACATGGCTTAATATATTTTTTTTGTTCCGGTAACAAAATATTTCATTTTTCACATATCAACAAATAGTTTTTACGTCAGTAACAAAATTTTGTTTGCTAATACAAAACATTTTTCTCAGTGTAAAATGTATTTGAAATATCTCTGAAGTGTTTCTGCAATATTTCGTAGATATATTTCAGAAATATTTCAGTAATATTACCGAAATTTTTCAGCAAAGTTGCATTTGAAATAATTGTGCCGATTGAAACATTGCAGAAATGTTGCAGAAACGGTCGTAAAATATTTCTGAAATATTGATGAAAGGTGTAATATTTCAAATGGAATTTTGCAGAAATGTTTCTGAAATATTACATGCCGAGTGGGTATATTGCTTTGAAAGATAATTGTTATGCAACTACTAAAGAAATAAAACTCAAGTGGTATTTTCGTATTTCTATTCAAGGATCTTCCTATTCTAACCCAAGTGGTAATAACTTCTTAATTCTCTTTAACAAATTTTTAATATTACAAAGAATCATTTTAATTACAAAAAATTAAAAAAGTAACAATACAAAATAAAAATATTTAATTAAAACAAAATAAATAAATTTTTCTTGTAAAAAAACTTGGCGCTGCTTTTTTACTCCTGTCGCATTCTTCCCTAAATTATGTTTATTTTTTTATTCAATAAAAAATCTTAGTACTAATGTTTAGATTTTAATGTTTAAATTTCAAAGTCTAGCAGCGCCAAGTTTTTTTACAAGAAAAATTTAATTATTTTGTTTCAATTAAATATTTTTATTTTGTACTGTTACTTCTTTAATTCTTTGTAATTAAAATGATTCTTTGTAATATTAAAAATTTGTTAAAGAGAATTAAGAAACTATTATCACTTGGGTTTAGAATAGGAAGACCCTTGAATAGGAATACAAAGATACCACTTGGGTTTTATTTCTTTAAAGTAGTTGCATAACAATTATCTTTCAAAGCAATATACATATTCTCTTTACAATTGGCGCAATTTAGGCTGCGGTCCACTTGACGCTACAAATGCTTTGGAGCGTTCTTCTTCTCCTTCTTTCTTCATTGAAAGAAAAGAGAAAAAAATGTTTCGAAGCATTTGTAGCGTCAAGTGGACCGCAGCCTTAATTTAAAGATTTCACATCTTTTTTTGAAATACATGTCACTTGAGTCAAGTTAGGTAATATAATTTTGTAAAGAAGAAAATAAAAATTTCACATCTTTTTTTTTAAATACATGTCACTTGAGTTAAGTTAGGTAATATAATTTTGTGATAATATACATCTATTTCAACTTGATAAACTGCGCGCCAATTATTTGTCGGACTAGAAACACAGCTATTGTTGGAACATTAATATCATTTTCTCCCCGGAATTAAATCGACGCAATTTAATTATTTCTTAAAAACTAAAAAATTTATTGCGAAAAATATTACCTCAGCCAGGATTCGAACCTGGAACCTCCCTTTTTCCGTGAAGGACGTCGTACCAATTCGACTACCGAGGCATGTGGTAAATATTACCGGAATTTTAAATAATACTTCAATATTGTGTGTGTATAAATAGTACACACGTAAGCGAGGGAGGAACTACCGCACCTCCCCCGAAAGCAGGAGGAGGTGGGAGTGAACCTCGGTTCGCGTGAAAAGTATATATTGTCAACGTCACCCTCCTGAATGAGGGTGTCCCTTTTATGCATAATTACCAATTTAAAAAAGTAAAGATTTATATTATACTAGCTGGTTACCCGGGCTTCGCCCCGGAGGACATATGTAATAAGACACGCAAATAGTCTCTCTCCCTCTCCCTCTCTCCCCCTTTTCTCCTCTCTCTCTCCCCTCTCACTCTCTCTCCTTCTCCCTCTCTCCCTCTCTTTCCCTTTAAAAAAAATTCACTCTCCCTCTCACTTTCTTTCCCTCTCTTTCTCCCTCTGGAAAAATTTCGTAACCGATTTCCAAAAAGATACCGGTTCCCAAAAAGATCGGTAACAAAAAACTATACAATTTATAGCACTCCCCGGAAAATTCTACCCCTGTTTTAAATACAATTCTTTAAAATTCAATCAATTATTTCCCGAAAAATTTGTCAAACTTCTGATACCGGTTTCCAAAAAGATCTATAACGAAAAATTATATACTTTATAGCACTCCCCGGGAAATTCAACCACTAGTTTATGTACAATTCTTTGAGATTCGGTCATTCAGAACCGGTTTCCAAAAAGATCGGTAACAAAAACTGTACACATCATGGCGTAAAATCTCCCCGTAAAAAAAAATATATATATATATATATATATATATATATATATATATATATATTCTACCCTTACTTCATATACAATTCTTTAAAATTCGGTCAATTAATTCCCAAAAAATTGAAAAAATTTCGGTACCGGTTTCCAAAAAGATCGGTAACGAAAAATTATACACTTTATAGCACTCCCCGAAAAATTCTACCCCTGTTTGATCTATAATTCTATGAAATTCGGTCAATTATTTTCCGAAAAATTAAAAAAATTAGAAAAACCGGTTTTCAGAAAATCGGTAACAAAAAAACTATACACATAGTGGCACTCCCCGGAAAATTCTACCCCTATTTCATATACTTTTGGTAAAAATTCGGTTTAGGGGTTTGGGGTGGGCGTTGATGAGTCAGTGAGTCAGTGAATCAGTGAGTCAGTCAGGACATCTTCCTTTATATACATAGATTTATTTTGAGCTTTAATACTGCATATCTCGAAAACTAAAGCAGTTAGCCCTATAAGACCTATATAATTTTTTGTTCAGCGTAAAAAATACTACCAGAAACCACAGACAAATCAAGGGGCCCTAATTATCGTGTTCTCCCCAAAAAATTAAACTCATTGCCGCCATCCCCGAAAAATTAGAAAAATTTAGGCACCGTTTTAAAGAAAATCGGTCCATTAATTGAATGAATAGTTCATAGTCAGAAAAATTTTAGCACCTGCAGTTTCCAAAAAATCAGTACATTAATGAAAAATATGAAAAATTATACACATCATCGCCATCTCCAAAAAATTAGAAAAATTTGGGCACCGTTTTGAAGAAAATCGGTCTATTAATTAAATGAATAGTTCACAGTCAGAAAAATTTTAGCACCTGCAGTTTCCAAAAAATCGGTACATTAATAAAAAATTAAACCCATATAAAAAATTCTACACATCATCGCCGTCCCCAAAAAATTAGAAAAATTTTGGCACCGGTTTCAAAAAAAATCGGTAACGAAAAATTATCCATAAAAATTATTCATAAAAAATTTCAGATATCTCAAAATTTTCGGAAATTAGAGCAATCACATACATTTTTTGAACAGAAATCGGAAACCTCTTCATTATTAGCAATTTTTTCTAATTCTATTACATTCTTTAGTTCTTTCATATATAATTTTTTAATATTTGGTCAATTAATTCCCGAAAAATTGGAAAAATTATGCAACCGGTTAAAAAAAATCGGTAACAAAAAATTAACCTCACCACCGCCATTCCCGGAAATTTCTACCCCTATTTCATATACAATTCTTTAAAATTCAGTCCATTAACAAATGAGTATAATCCCCGTAATTAATGAAAAATTAAACCTATCGCTACCATCCCCGAAGAATTCGAAAAATTTTGCCACCAATTT
>NW_020211269.1:3520-3849 GCF_003070985.1 Temnothorax curvispinosus | reverse complement strand
AAATTGGACAGCAAGTTGTGATGCAAATGCAATTTAGTCTGGTCCTCTGGCCTTCTACAACTTGCGCGGCTACAGATTTTGAAAGGCGCAGAAATTCGAATCACCCAGTCAGAAACAGCAGATTAGGTTTGAATTTTCATACATCAAGAAAGAAAAAGGTAAAAAAAAGAAAAATTAACACGCAAATACAATTAAACGCATGAAAACGCTGTGTTAGCCGGGTATCGGCTAAGGGGATCGAGTTCCGCTCGCGAGCGAGAAAGGAGTGAATCAACACGTCCGATTTCCAATTTATATCTTTATTGAATAAATGGGCTTGTTCTACACGA
>NW_020211269.1:0-3510 GCF_003070985.1 Temnothorax curvispinosus | reverse complement strand
CCGCGCTCCGGGTTCCGGTGTCGACTTGCATCGGATGATCGCTCGTCCGATGCAATCGTCAGGAGTTTCGGCGGAAGTCATATTCGACTTCTGTCGCTACCTATCGAATTAACTAATTGTTGCGCGCTCGCAACATCTGATTTATCTCAAATAGGGATAAATTTAATGTAAAACGTTTGAAATTCTCTGAAATTCTCTTGAATTCCACTGAAATCTACTTGAATTCTTTTGAAATCCACTTGAATTCTTCTGAAATCCTCTTGAATTCTTTTGAAATCCACTTGAAATCCAATGAACTCCTTGAAATCCGTTGAAATCCGCTGAAATTCGATGAAACCCGCTGAAATCCTTTTCCTCTGAAATCCGGTGTACAAATTTTTTTCTAGTTGTGAACCCCTCGGGGGTATCCTTTCTAAGTAGGTTATGTAGTGGTTCCAAAAGTCGTGCGGAGTCCTCAATATATTTGTAGTAGAAGTTTATTTTCCCAAGGAATTGGCAAATTTTCTTTCGAGTGTCTGGTGTTGGAAATTCTTAAATCGACCTTAAAGGGGGATTCTAGTGTAACAGGCCAAAAAATAAGCGATTTTTAAGAATTTTTTCTAGAAAACTATTAATGATAGCCAAATAAAACTTTTTGGGATAAAAAGAGGCATTCTTAAGGTATCAAAAAATTTTAGTTATTTTCAATTTGCTTTATTTAATTTTAATATATAATAAATAATCTGGACCCCCCTCTGCAATTTCCCGTCTATTGGCGGGCGTTGTAACGTTCCTCCCGGTTATCTGAAAGTAAAAAACGAAATATTTTCTTAAAGTTAAATATTTTCCGCTGGTACTATACCTCCCTAACAAAGAAAAATCATGCGTGTGGTCGCCACGCGCGTTAGAAGTGAAACTTCTGAAGGCAAGGCTTTGCCATAACTTTTCTGAAATTAATACAAAAACAATGCAACGGAATTAGTCACTCCAAGCCGCCCGCAACTCGAAAATATAGTGTTATACACAGTTCTCACTATATCCGTCTTGCCAGTGCCGTACGCCTGATCGAATTTTTGTGACGCGTTTTCGAGTCGCAAAATCGAATTTACTTACCGATCCAAAAGGAGTTTCACTTTGTACGCCTGTTGGTCGAATTTTCGTGACACTATTTTGTGACGTTTTTTCGTGTCGCACAATCGAACTTACTACCGTACCAATTAAAGAAGTTTCATTTCGTACGCCAATTGGTCGAAAATTTTCGTTGCACTTTTCGTATCGCACAATCGAACTTACTACCGTGCCAAAAGAAGAACCGTCTCGCCAACGCCGTACGCCTATTGGTCGAATTTTCGTTACATTTTCCGTGTCGCACAATCGAACTTACTACCGTACCAAAGAAGTTTCATTTCGTACGCCTATTGGTCGAATTTTCGTTACACTTTCCGTGTCGCACAATCGAACTTACTACCGTACCAAAGAAGTTTCATTTCGTACGCCTATTGGTCGAATTTTCGTTACACTTTCCGTGTCGCATAACTTACTACCATGCCAGAAGAAGAACTATCTCGCCAACGCCGTACGCCTATTGGTCAAATTTTCGTTACACTATTTGTGTCGCACAATCAAACTTACTACCGTACCAAAGAAATTTTACTTCCGTTACACTTTTTCGTGTCGCGAATCGAATTCACTACCGTGTCTAAAGAAGTTTCACTTCAAAAAATAATAAATTAAAAAAGTTATAGCGTTTTAAAAAAAAATGTTATTTTTTGACATAAATTTGATCATATATTGATCAAAAAAATGTTATAAATAAATGCAATAAAAATAAAATAATAGGTATAGTACCTAGAGAAATTTATAACAAATTGAACAAAACTTGACCGAAGTTGATCGGTTTATTAGTTCTCAAGTTATCACGCCCGCCAACTTGAAAAACATGGTTTCGAGAAAAACGCGTTTAAAGTTTTAGATAAAGTTTCACGATACTTACCGCTGAAAAATCGACTTGAACGTTTATTCTGCTATTCCGGGCCCATACATTAAACCTTCTCCTTCTTCAAAAAAGTCTTGCAGTACTGTTTTCTCCATTCTTCTGGCTGTACGAGCCTCTTTAGTGCTTTCTAAACTACGACGGTGTGCACTCAATAGTCGTTTCTCATTATGATATTCGGCAAATGTCTTGCTCTGTTGTCCAATAACAATGCCCATTATTTCCATAATTTTTAAAATTGGAAAATAACCATCATTAAATATTGCGGTAGCCAGATAAGTAGCAATTTCAACAGTCTTCGAACCGCAATGGAGATGTTTCGGAGCTAGACGCCAAATGCATGCGTTGAAACTTTCGTTACAATTCTGTGTGTATCCACCTAAACATCTTTCCAATAGATTATCCTTGGACAAATCTTGGTAAATTGGCAACAATTTCTCTTGAACATCCTTGTGCAAAGCAGGCGGGTGTTCAAATGCATCAAGTTTCGCAGTCGCTTCTGCTACTCGCCATTTGCACCAACTTTCATATCCCGTTGGACAGTATTCATGTTGCGGTTCTTCATCGGTTGAGCATAAGTGATAATAAGTAGCCATGATGGCTTTTTTCATCTCTTCAACGGAATCCGGATGCCTTCTTATCGCCAATCCGTAGTATTTTGTTAATTTTTTTATAAGTGCGTCTGTCAATTTTTCTTTTCCTCCAAGTTTTGCTACTTTTTTAATATTTCTCAATCAAGTACCCATTCGTTTTTCTACGTGTCCGACACATTCACTTTTTTTTAATATTACATCTTCGCCATAAGGTTGTAAATCCAGAAGTGCTTTAAAAGTTTTCGAATCACCATCACCGACGTAATTAGTATATTTTACACCAAATTCTTCTTCAGATTTTAAAAACATTTCTTGCATTGAATCCACCTCCATTTTTCCAGCTGATCCAGAATGATTAACGGTGCATGTTTCTTCATGAGTCTCGAGCCATTCAAAATATTCCGGAGTATCCTTTTTATTTTTCCAAAATGTGCAAGATTGGCAGTAACTGCTTTTTACTACAAGGTCAATTATTTTTTCAGAGTTTAGTCCTATAAGCGTTGTCACACCAAATAATGATGAAAAGCCACGCTTTTTCCAAGTTCCATCACCAGAAACTGTGAAATTTACAACTGGATTTTCTTTTTGTAAAATTAATTCCTTTTCTTCTTCTACTGCTTTACGACATAACGCACGGAAAACTGCATTTGCTGCAGTGTGAATATTTTCTACAGCAGCGTAATATACAGAAACATTCAATCCTGTACACATATCCATAAGACCACAGAAAATATTAATACCTTCTCTACAAATTCCCAACAGTTTCATAACAAGTACGATTCTTCGATTGATTTCAAAGGCATTATTTACAAAAGGACCTGAGTCAATTTTTCTTATACCACATGAGCATGTAATGGCAATTTTAAAACCCAATCCACGATTTCCCGTTTCAGCTAAACTTATATCTTTTTTACATTCTTTACAAATTAACATTTGTGAAAGAGC
>NW_020211268.1:4890-7775 GCF_003070985.1 Temnothorax curvispinosus | reverse complement strand
CAAAAGGTTTAATCAACGTGAGAAATAAAAAACGTAAAACATTAAGCATTTCGGCTAATTTAATTGTATCAGGTTTTTATTGAAATAAAATTTTATGTTATTTTTTTCATATTTAATCACATACCTAAACAAGCTTTCCACGCTTGAAACCGAATCGCATCTTCAGCTTTGTCCTGTCACGTATCGCCATGTTGAGGGTACCTCAAATTTTGCAGATTATATCCCTCCAAACTTAATTTAACTGTAAAAGTTTATTAGGATAATTTATTTCTTGATAGTTAATTATTATTAATCATTTTTATGCAATTGTAATAATATGCAATTGTAATAACAATTAAGGTTAATTAATAAGTTCGATTCGGTTATGTCCACACAAAATCCAATTATTAATTCCCTTGTTAATATTGACTACAAAAAATGGATCATTAATATAAGTAACAAGGAAATCCCTGATAGAGTTCTCAAGTTCCTTAGTCTCGGCGATAGGTTTGCTCTCCCTATCGATACAAAAGACAAGAAAGATCGTGTAAATTCTGTTGTTGACATAATCAAAAACTTCGAATTTAATATTTATCAAATTCCCGACGATATTGTTGATGAGGCACGTGACCGTATTTCTAACTCTCTGTTTAAATTTTTGCGCAAAAATAAACATACTAACTACATTACTACATTGACAGGTTTATATTACAAGAATTTAAATTTTGCAAAAGATTTCTTCGTGATAATGATGATTTCTTGTTACCAGGGCAGATAAGGGCCAAGTCACAGTAATTTTGAAGAGAAATACTTATGTTAATAAGATGATTGATTTGCTTAATGATAGTTTGACTTACAAAAAAGAATGATCCCACTAGACGGATAACATCTAAAATTAATAATTTGGCAAAGTCTTGGTTTAGCAAGGGCATTATCAGTGAACAATTATTTAGGCATTTGAATTGTACCAATGGAAACCTCCCACGTTGTTACGGACGTCCGAAAATTCACAAGGATGGCTTACCATTACGAATAATTGTTTCTACTTTGGGGAGTCCACTATATAATATGGCTTATTTTTTACACAACATCTTAGAAAAATCTGTCCCTAAACCGAAGTCATATATTAAAGACGGTTGGTCATTTGTTGAATTGATTAGTGACGTAGGGATTGGGGAGGATGATGTTTTGATCTCTTTGGATGTCGCGTCTCTTTTCACTAACATCCCTAAAGACCTTGTTTTGAGAGCGATTGAACGGAGGTGGAATCACATCTCTGTTTTCCCTTTAGTTATCGATTAAGACTCAAATTGTTTATTTATTAACTTCTTAATGTGTCACTCGAAATTAATAAAGAAGATAGAAAAAAAATATCAAGATCGATAAAATTTCCAGGTAATAACCTGGTAATCGCTTTTATACAGTCTGTTATTACATTTATAATTAAAAAGAAGGTTACAAAAAAGATTTATGAGAAAAGAGTTAAGAAAAGTAGAAGAAAAGAAGATAAGGCGACGATATTTTATTCGAGATTTATATGATTTTATTTTATAAATACAATTGTATAAAAGCATTTGTAAAATATAATTATTGTATTCTGGCTGGGATAATATTTTTTTCAATAGTGTATAAAATGCTCATTGACATCAATAATATTAAATTGTGTATTAACTTAATAATGTAAAATTACATTTTTAACATAAAACTGCATTTCAAGCCTGAATAGTAATCAAAAGCATAAACGCGAAATTCATAAAACTCACAAAAATGATTATTAGGCATAAAATCCTATCTGAAAATATTTATTCTGTGTTACACAATATATATAAATACAATTTATATCTTCTTATATGATGGCAGAAATGTGTACCGGGTTATTTTTCGTGTATTTTGTCCTAAGTCCTTACGCCCCATTTCCGAATTTCCATTCAACTCGTAGCCGAGAGACACTATATTTTATAATTTTATATCGTCGTGATCGCAAACAGGATGCTATCGCGTGATGCCGCGGGCGTTGGTAATAAATTTCGCGGATATATGAGACGCATCAGGTTCTGTTTGCGCGTACGCGAAAGAGGGGAGAAAATGTTGCTCCTCCTCGTTGTCATCGTCGTTGTCGTCGTCATCATCGTTGTCGTCGTCGTCGAATAGAACGAGACGGTATAACCTGTTGCTGTCGGGAGTAACGACGTAGAGAAGAAGGGAAAGAGATGGTATTTTATATATCCATCCACCTCTCTCATAAAACCCAATGGTTGAGTGCGATGCAGATACGATCCGGTACGAGGTACGACAGAATGGGCGAGAATGCCGACATGTCACACCCAACCATGTAAAGGATGATCGTGTCTTCTTTTTCCTTTTCCCTAGGACTCTCATTACGCATCCGCGGGTCCGCGAACGACGTACTCCGCGACGTCGTCATCTTTGTCCTTTGACGAAAGGCTGTTGTCGAGACCTTTGGACGATCGGAGTCCTCACGTTCAGAAGGTCGCGGACCTTTTTCACTTTTTATACATTTTTCAGCGGCGAACGAGTTATGTTCAGGTCTGCGCGCTCTTGAGACTGAAGCGAACGAGTAAAAATAATATACTTTAATTTCCTTATTGGCACGTTATTTTCCTCTCGACTTGATGACCTATCGCGTGGTATGTTTAATTGATCAATTTTTTAGTAAATTTTTATTTTTGTCACAATCATCAGGAATATCGTATTATATGTCCAACGAATTATGCACTTGTTTCCTTTTGATGATGCGACTTTATTATAATTAACTTCCATATATCTAAAATCTAAATCAATGCTTGGATAATATCATATTTAATTTCAAAGAAGTTTCTGTCTGTCACATTGGATATGAAAGAGGTATCGATCTTGTCAACGGCGGATCTTGTTTGACAGTGGAT
>NW_020211268.1:0-4790 GCF_003070985.1 Temnothorax curvispinosus | reverse complement strand
TCTCTCTCTCTCTCTCTCTCTCTCTCTCTCTCTCTCTCTCGTAAAATTCTCGGCGCAGCAACACCGATTTCCACTCGTTCAACTTGTTGCGTGATACGCTATAATATTGCACAATGCTTTTAATTCCTATTCTAAGATCATGCCGCCTTGCTTTAACGCGTCGGGAGGGTTTGAGGGCTATAACTCCGTCATGGTCGTTAGTCACGTTATGACACCTTATGAATCTTATTATCGTCTTGACCTGTAGCTATAACCGTGCAATTGTACGAACGGTTGAAGACAATATTATAACGCGGTAAACGTAAAAAAAGAAAGGATCCCGCACACATCACAGGGAAAATTTGCCTCCCGTCGAATTTGCTGAAATTGTAATATGATGTAGTTCATGCCTTGATCAAGAATCATAATGGGCCCGAGGTCAAAGAATGGACAGTTCCCGAGATACGGGAGGTCAAAGGTCAATAATAGTGCCTTATTCGAAATTTCTATTTTTTGTGTATATCCGCACGTGAGCAGCGTTGTTGTGTGCGTATGTGCCATTCTGTGAGCGTAGCCTGGTTTGATACATGGCAATATAGTAATAGGGCGTTCGCAATATGGCCACCTACGAAACTAATGCACGGATCGAGATCAAACTTGGCCAGCATGTTCACCGTCGAAAAAGAGTTTTATTTTTATTTAAGCATGCGTACCGTGAGTGGCCATATTACCCTCACTGACGTTATATTGCCATCTGATCTCGTACTCTCCGGTGTGACACAATGGTAGAGTTTCAAGATTGGTGATAGCTATATAAGGAAGACAATCGGTGTAGCCAAGGCCGAAACTCGCCGAAGTGAGATTCGGCCTCAAATAATTAAGCGACCCGATTCTCGACGACTCGAATCAACCTACGAAACTACGTTCACATACAAATACACATATATATGCGTAATATATAACAGCCATGAATATGTAAAAGTGTGAATAAAAATAACATCAGTAGTTTTTAAATTGCGGTCTCTCTTCGGAACCACTCAGTTTTATTTTGGGATTGCTAGGAGAAACATACTTAAAGTGAAACTGTGGCTCAACTGGAATCTAAACATTATAATTCGGAAATAATGGCTAGTAAGTTCTAAATATAACTGTGTGTTTATGTATAGATATATATATATATATATATATATATATATCAAAGAAATCAAAGAAATGTTAAAGATTTAAAATTTCTTTTAGAAGGGACACTACAAAAATCCTTCTTATTATTTTTCCTCAAAATTATGTGTTAACTCATATTATATAAATTTCATAGATGCACGAACAATGGAATGGCTATTGTTATCTTCGCCGATGCCAATTATTTTTATATTGCTGGCTTATTTATACGTCGTCTACTTTATTGGACCGCAATTTATGGAAAACAGAAAACCGTATTCGTTGAAAAGGTTTATACAATGTTACAATCTTTTTCAAATTGGTGCAAATTTTTGGCTAGTGTTTAACGTCATGACAGATGGTAGACCGTTCACTGCCGTGTGGAGATATTGCGAGTCACTCGATAAAATTTGCAGTCGTAACAGTGAAAAGGTATGTTTAAGCTTTTACATTGTCAAAAATAAAGAATAATTTGGATTTAAATTAGTACACTTTAAATATTTGAGAATTATATAATAAATAATTGTTACTCATACGACATACGCAATAATATTGATAAATTTCAACGTGTGAATTTGGAGAATAGATATAACTCTGTAAGAATTAACAGAATTGAGATAATAACGATTTCGCAGATAGATATAATTTTAATATTGCAGCAACTTGAAATTATATGGTGGACACTGTTGCTTAAAATAATTGATCTCATTGAAACCATAATATTTGTATTGAGGAAAAAAGATCGTCAGGTCTCATTTTTACACACGTAAATGAGTGGATGCGTAAGCTATAATCAAGAGTAAATTCCTCTACAGTAAATTCTACTATTAGCCTCTTAAAATAAGAGGATATGCTAGATATTTGCGGCGCGCGCGTTAAAGTTAAAAGACGATCGTCTTATTAGCTACGCGATGCGTACACGCTACCACACGAGACGCCCGTGTAGAAAGTTCAGCCCCTTGCACAATGCCAGGCAACAAGCAATAGGAACAGGAAATAATAAAAAATCGTTAATTACAACCTAAAATATTCGAATGTTATGATTTGTTGGCAACAGGCAATAGACACATAATTTCCAACGTGACGGAAACTCCTGTGTCTATTGCCTGTGTCACTGTTTATTCTGCATTTATACATTGATTTCTGATTTTTATTCCCTGTTCCTATTGCCTGTTGCCTGGTATTGTGCAAGGGGCTTTATTAAGAATGGCCTTATATAACATGCATAAGTCCTCGATCATTAGTTATATATTAGGGATGCCATAAGAAAGATTTCCTTATTTTAACCTGATGAGGTCCCTATCATTATTTATTAGGGATTCCATAAGAAAGGTTTCCTTATTTTTATCTAATAAGGTCCTTGTAAGGATTTGATAAGGATGTTTTAACTTCATAAATACTTATTTATTAGGGCTAACCGGATAAGGTCCCGATCATTATTTATTAGGGATGCCATAAGAAACGTTTTCTTATTTTTGTCTATTGAGGCCCTTGTAAGGATTTGATAAGAATGTTTTAACGTTTTAACTTTATAAACATACTATTTTCATAAATATATTTACGAACACAAAATTTCATGATAAGCCGGCACTGGTTTCTGACATTCACCCGACATTAAGAAATATTATATCATATATCTTATATCCAATTCAAAATTTTATTACTCTTTTTACACTGAATTTGTTTATTAAGATGATTTTTGGAAAATTACATATTTGCGCTGGTTATGTAGACAATATATAACACTTACATCAAATTAAGAAGTGGTCTACCATGTAAGGCAGTTGGCTCACGATCCAGAGGTCCCGAGTTCGATCCCACCAAGGTAGATGTTTTTTCCAATACAAAAAAATATTTATAATCATAGACTACATCTTAAGAAACAAATTTAGTTATAAAATAGTAATAAAATTTCAAAATAAATAATTTTTTTTATTTATTTCGGGTGAATATCGGAAATCAATGTCCTCTAATATTAAGAGGACTGCACAATCTTGAATCTAGAGTCTCATGATTAGAGGATATTCCTCTACAGTTTAAAACATCTTCTTAAGGCTCTATTTCAGAGGAAAATCCTCTAGCATGAACCAGGAACCGCTAAACTGCAGAATATTTTTTTTTGGGTGCAGAATCGTGATTAGCGATATCAAAAACCTTAAAGTTCAAATTTAAAAAATTTTCAATATTTGCCGTGCTGTTCTGGGCCGGAGTGGCCTTTAAAGGGGCAAAAACCAACGTAGCCACCCAATATATATATTGAGTGTATCATTTTAAGTGATTCAGCTGAATATCTCTTAAAGTAAAAAAGATTGGAAAAATTGTTTCAGACAAAAGTTGTTTGGTTCGAAGGGGGATATAAGATGGTGTCATTGGTTTGACCGTAGATGGTCGTTTAAAGCTCACGTGAACGGCACTTTTAATTTCTTAAATGGAAACCCTTGTTTTTCAATGCATATTCTTATAGCTGAATCTCGAGAGCTTTTCAAAAAACTATAATAAAGTATTTTTTTGTTAAGAACTTTTGGAATTATAAGGCTTGAAAGTTCTAGTATTTTGACATAAAATTACAAAATACCTTGTAAAACATTAATTTTACAGTAATGTTACCTTAATACTTTTATGCACAGAATAATGAGACGAATCAATTGGTATGAAAAAAAGGCATAGTTGTTCCTATAAGAAAACATATGTAATTTGCAACACGCATCTGCATACTTTTTCTTAAAAGCAACTACGTCTTTTTTATCCATCCATGGTTAATATAATGTGTCTTCCTTCAAAACGCGCGAAGGTTTTCCCCTACTCCATTTAACCTTCCGGACTTCCTGCTTATTTATTTTCGTGCTAACGCTATTGAAATAGCGTTAACTCCTCGCTGTCAGTGCCTAGTGCTGACCTTTGCATCAGCGCTTTCGGTTGTCCCGGAGTTGAAATGGAAATTTTTAAGCGTACGGCGCAACTGAACAGAAATAACGCAACACCTACCTACAGCGCGACGCCTATACCACATATCATCTCGTCTTGCCAAAAATCTAATAATGGTATTATAATAAAAATACACATGGATGTATTTGGCATTTAACGCTCTAAAATTTGCGTTGGAAAAATTGTTATATTTAGCAAAAATAATAGGTGGGGGTAGGGTTAAATTAAAAAAATGTGACAAATTTGAAAAATCTGATTACGCCATTGTAAAGAGCACAAAAAGTCATAAACATTTCGTACAAATGTTTTGTCGTCCTTATATTTTCGAAGATATTCGCTAAAAACTATAAAATCCGTTATTTTCAAGGGGTTGTTTCAACCTTTAAACGTCGAAATAAGCAGCAAAAAAAAACGAGTTTAATATTTTTTGATGCTCAACAACATATCCAAAGCGCATCCAAATCGGACGTTATTTTTAAGGGGTTGTTTCAACCCCTAAACGTCGAGATAAACAGCAAAAAAAAAAATACGAGTCTAATATTTTTTGATGCTCAACAACATATCCAAAGCGCATCCAAATCGGGTAGGGACACTTCCGACCGTTCCCTTGTTAGTTTGTCAAATTAAAATTGGTTTAAATATAAATTATGTTTGAAGTTGAAAGAGTAGAAAGAGAGAGAGAGAGATTGTGTTATTCTTTTTGCGGCCATCAATGTCGATTGTAATAT
>NW_020211267.1:0-1134 GCF_003070985.1 Temnothorax curvispinosus | reverse complement strand
ATAACAAATATAAGATTAGGAGATAGAACTTATATATTTCAATAAGTACACATATTTTTTATAATTGCGTGATTTTTAAACCATCATCCACAAATATTAGAAATTTGCTTCATAAATAGTCTGTATACAAACAGTAGACTTAGATTTGTAAGTCAATAGATGAATTTATACACTAATGTGATAAGTTATTAGTCACGCTGTTCTTTCGCATATCTCTTACCTAGTCATAAGATCCTCAATTGGTTTCGGGCATCCTTCTATTAAAGGAGGCCTTTGTCCTACATGAACAGCCCACATTATCCTATAGGCTGAAGCACCAATATCATCAAAGGGTTTTTTGCGTGTTAAAACCTCCCACAAAATGATACCCCAACTAAATACATCGCACTTCTCTGTATACCTAGATCCTTCAAACACTTCTGGTGCCATCCACGCGGCCGAGCCTTTATTATTAGTCATATATGTGTTTAAGTCACAGGCTGTGCCGAAGTCACAGATTTTAAGCATCTGTCCACCCATAACTAACAACAGATTGGGTGGCTTTAGGTCTCTGTACAAAATCAAATACAAATTCATCAAATTTACTTCTCAATTCAGTTTCTCGAACATGAAAGGACATCAAGAGCGCATTAACGTTATATTTACCTGTGTATCAGCGGTTTGGGCTTCATATTGTGAAGATAGGCGACACCACGCGCGCACTGGAGAGTCCAACTCATAGCGTGACTGGTAGTGTAATGTGGTTGAGGATTGCAATGTAGCACTGCACGTATAAACGTAAAATCTTAATACGATTTATTCAGTTTGCGAAATTAGATGAGACAATTTCTTCCGAGGGGCATTACCATTATATAACGATCCACCTTCGGCGTATTCCATCACCAGGCATACCGGATTCTTGGTACACGCCCCATATAATTTAACAATATTAGGATGGGCGACTCGGGACAGTTGTCGAACTTCCACAGTGAAGGCTTTTCTCTCCCCTTCCGAATTTATGTGTTTCACGGCGACATCCTGCCCTCTCCACTTTCCTTTCCACACAACTCCAAAGGAACCCTTGCCAACTACCTACGATCGAATAAAGACCAACGATAATTCAGCGAAATACAAACACTCTTAGGGCCTGAGCAG
>NW_020211266.1:0-1086 GCF_003070985.1 Temnothorax curvispinosus | reverse complement strand
TTGCGCTTGATCTATTCGTTCGGGAATGCTCTGGAGTCGCCCGAACGAATAGATCAAGCGCAACAGCGCGATTGAAGAACTGAGAAATAAACGTCGTGGCGTTGAAAAAGGACGCGCTTCGTTAGTTTATGAGCTCTTTTCACGCGCGAGGAATCAAGATACACGATGTAGCCGCACCGGAGAATGATTCCGATGCGACAAACAAGACATACGTGTAGGGCGCGATCCAACGGCTCAGGAACGTCGTGACCGACGAGATTGAAAAGGACCCGTCGCGATTGAAGAGTTTAGTGGCGAGATAGCGGCGGTGAGTTACGACTCGCTCCTCTCGAATCGGAAAATCTTACGACGCGTGGCCACGCTTTAGATCGGCACCGCTGGGACGAACAAGTATAACGTAGAGATCGCGATCGGGCGACTCCAGAGCATTCCCGAACGAATAGATCAAGCGCAACTGCGCGATTGAAGAACTGAGAAAGAAACGTCGTGGCGGTGAAGAAGGACGCGTTTCGTTAGTTTATGGGCTCTTTCCACGCGCGAGGAATCAAGATACACGATGTAGCCGCAACAGAGAATGATTTCGATGCGACAAACAAGACATACGTGTAGGGCTTGATCCAACGGCTCAGGAACGTCGTGACCGATGAGATTGAAAAGGACCCGTCGCGATTGAAGAGTTTAGTGGCGAGATAGCGGCGGTGAGTTACGACTCGCTCCTCTCAAATCGGAAAATCTTACGACGCGTAGCCACGCCTTAGATCGGCACCGCTGGGACGAACAAGATTAACGTAGAGATCGCGATCGGGCGACTCCAGAGCATTCCCGAACGAATAGATCAAACGCAACAGCGCGATTGAAGAACTGAGAAATAAACGTCGTGGCGTTGAAGAAGGACGCGTTTCGTTAGTTTATGGGCTCTTTCCACGCTCGAGGAATCAAGATACACGATGTAGCCGCAACAGAGAATGATTTCGATGCGACAAACAAGACATACGTGTAGGGCTCGATCCAACGGCTCAGGAACGTCGTGACCGATGAGATTGAAAAGGATCCGTCGCGATTGAAGAGTTTAGTGGCGAGATAGCG
>NW_020211265.1:0-1427 GCF_003070985.1 Temnothorax curvispinosus | reverse complement strand
AATCTATCTGCCTCGGGCGTCAAGCCTTTAGGGAAATACATCAAAGTCATCCAGACATTTAGAACGCCAAATACGATGGAGAAAATTCAAAGCTTTCTTGGACTGGTAAACATCGTGGGAAAATGGATCCCAAATTTAGCTACGCTAACAGAACCTTTCAGAAAACTTCTACGATTGAAGCTAGGAAGAAGAGCAAACATCCAGAAGTTTTGGAAGACAGAACAAAAAAGGGCATTTCAAGATCTTAAGGAAGCTCTTACCAACATTAAAACGCTGGGGTACTACGACCCTGACGATAAGATCCAGGTCATAGCTGACGCGAGCCCTGTAGGTTTGGGCGCAGTATTAATACAAATAAATTCAAAGAGCCCCAGAATAATAGTTTATGGTAATAAAAGTCTCACCGATTGTGAAAAAAGATACGGCCAAACTGAGAAAGAAGCTCTAGCACTTGTGTGGGCAATAAAACATTTCAAAATTTATCTTTATGGAAAAAAGGAATTTGATTTAATAAGTGACCATAAGCCGTTGGAAACGATCTTTGGGAAAAAATCAAAGCCGTGCACCAGGATCGAAAGATGGGTACTTAGGCTACAGGCATACAACTATAAGGTGTTATATCCTCCGGGAAAGAACAACATAGCTGACCCACTATCAAGATTATGTGACACCTCCCAGTCCGAGCTATTTGATAACGAAAACTATATAAACTAGCTGATTGACTACACACTACCAGTCGCAGTGTCACTAGAAGAGATTACAAGACATTCGGGAAAAGACGAAGAAATTTTAAAAGTCAAGAAAGGAATAGTGGATGGAGTGTGGGACGAAAAAGTCAATAATTACAAGATTTTCGAAGAGGAACTATGCTTCCAGGATACAATTCTACTAAAAAAAAAAACAAATTGGTAATTCATACCAAACTACGAGAGCGAGTCCTAAAGGCAGCGCATGAAGGTCACCCAGGGATTACAGCCATGAAAGGTCTTTGTACTAAAGTTTGGTGGCCCAAGATAGACAAGGATGCGGAGAGGATGGTGAGATGCTGTAAAGGTTGCACGCTCGTGTCAGCTTCTAATCCACCAAATCCCATGAAACGACGAACTTTTCCAACAGCTCCATAGGTCAATGTTGCCATTGATTTTATGGGACCACTACCTAGTTCAGATTATTTATTTGTCATGGTAGATTACTATAGTCGCTACAAGGAAATCAAAATCATGAGAACCACTGACACGAAACACACAATTGGAGTGATGAAAGAAATTTTTTCAAGACTAGGATTCCCAAATACTATAACAGCAGACAATGGCCTACAATTCATAAGTAATGAGATGAAAACTTTTTGTAATGAAAATGGAATAGTACATACTTCACACTCTCAACGTCATTAATGCCTGGTCCACTAAAGTTGATGCATTTTGGAA
>NW_020211264.1:1719-2491 GCF_003070985.1 Temnothorax curvispinosus | reverse complement strand
TATGTGTTCACACATATCTATATATATGAATAATAATTTTATTTGTTTTAAATAAACAAATAAAATTATTATACATAACTGATTCATGTAACATTTGCATTAAAATTGGACATTTTACATTTTTCAAAGTGTCTCGAATATATATTAAATCTGTCAATATAGCATGAGGTGAAAGATGTGTAATTCTAATAGAGCTAAGAAAATATATACTACAAATTTATCGCATTGTGTAATAAACTACACAGCGTTCGTGATACAACGCATAGATGTATACAAAGTAGAAAACCAAAGAAAAGATCTGTCCAGCACAGAGGTATTCTATTAATGACGTTTCTCAGTATCTTAAATATTATTACAGATTTTCTTAATAATTAAAACACTGATAAACATTGTTACTGTTCTACAGAATACCGATACAGACGTAAAATATCTGTACGCTGGCACAGAATAGAGTCACATTTACATTTGTCCCATAGAGAGAAAGAGAGAGTTTACAAAATACAATTCCTGCTATTTAAATTACATTACACGACATAATCTTCTACTTCTTTTTTACAGCCTTCACTTTCATCACACTTTTCGTAGTTTTGCCTTTAGCAGCCATCGATTTTCCTTTTAGCGGCTTCATTTGCATCTTAACATCACCCTTGGACACCTTTTTCGTTTTCACACTTTTGACGCCGCTTTTGTTATCTTTCGCTTTGACTTTGGTAATGCTTGGTACAATGACACCGGGTCTCGCGTAGTTGGACCCGGTTGACTTATACTAGGC
>NW_020211264.1:0-1709 GCF_003070985.1 Temnothorax curvispinosus | reverse complement strand
AAAAAAAAAGTTTCTATATACGTATATTATATAATTTAAATTTCCAGGAATAAATTGTATTTCGAACGAATTCGATTTCGAATAAAAAACTGCCTTTGTTTATTATGTACGTATTGCAAATGGGCTATGTAAATAACGGGCAATATAATGGAATTCATATAGGGGTGTATAATTTAATAAGAACATACAAATCTAGATATATACATATATCTATATATATAAAACGAAAACAAACTTGTTACTCTATGAAAATAGTTTTATTCTTTTTTCCTGCATTATAAATATAAGGACGCAGCAAATACGATATCCCGTTTTATAAGTTTGATCGCCTCGCTAAATTTATTTTCTAGATCTGTATTTCCGATACCTTTTGCAGCTTGACATAATTGTCGAAGTACCTCCTCTAAACGTCGCATACACCTGATAATAGATCCTGAAACACGTGTTTTATGCATATATATGTCACGGAAAAATACTTGAGTTTATTATCATCACATCACTGAAATATGCTAATATATACATTACCTTCAAATATATCTGTCATTTTGCAAATTTGTAAGAATGTTGCGCCTTTACACCAAGCGTATATAACGTCCATTAAATACGGTTTGAATCTATCGACATATGCATCCTCGTCTAATTCCAGATTGGCCTCTGTCGATACCTTTGCTATTCGTCGAGCCAAGTCCTGCATCTGCCTAAGCGGACCACTTAATTCCTCTGTACTTTTAGGCATTTCGTTTGACTTTTCGTCACATACAAAACAACTGATTAACGCTACCATTTGTGGCACGCTCAAAGAATTAAAAAGACCATTAAAAATCATCTCAGTCATTAAAAGCTCATCGGCACCGTTCAGCTCGCAAGCTACACGTCCTTTCAATTCTATAACGTCCGCCGATGTGCAATACGCCATTCTCCTTAAAACTCGCTTTCTACATTTCAGTTCGTCCATTTGAAGTATCGACTTAGCCTGCTTAAACTCTTCCTTGGCTTGCTTAAGTTGCGTAGCCAATTCTTCCTTGTGCAAAAATTGTTCGTATAATACGTTTACATTGGGATCCTGTAAACAATCGAATTTAAAATGAAAAGTCATATTATTTGAAAAGCTGAATTAAAAGAAAAACATTTGACAAATTAAGATATTCCACATAATAAAAAGTTTTCAAAGCATTTATACAAGAAAGTATTTTAAATGCAAATATTTCAAGTACGTAAATATATTGCCACACACAATATAAAAACTATCTCTTACCTTATGCAAAGAATGTGCATATAATCTTTTCTCTAACACTTCAATTTTTTTGACAATATCTTTAAAAGCCTGATCCTGTATATGCATGTCTGTAATAGGGTTGAGTAACGGTAAATCTCCCGAGTATCTCTTTTTCACTTCTCGTATCGATTTCAGTACGCTCTTCCTATTATCAGGCGGCCTAAGATCCTTTTGATAATGTACTCTGATTGAACTGATTTGCGAAATTAAATTATGCAAAACAGGAACTACTTCCATTTCGCCTTCTTCACCATCGCGACATGGAATTGGATTGCCTTCTTTAGAATCTTTCGATAAGTGAAGTAAAACGTCAATGACAATAACAGTCTTGTCCTTTACTGGATTTTTCGGATTTTTCTTCTTAAAATTCACTACCATGCCCCAATCGAACGTTTCGTTTTCATTTTTCACCTATAATAACAATAATAATAAT
>NW_020211263.1:5506-6426 GCF_003070985.1 Temnothorax curvispinosus | reverse complement strand
TTTTTAGGTCATGTTTGCGCGTTGAAATTGTTTAGCACACCTTTTTTTTAACGGACTGTCAATTACACTGTTACAGCGCCAAAAATCGCTGTTTTTCACCTACATAACCTTACTTTCTTGAAAATCCTGACGTGTTAGAGCAAAATGAGGCCTTGTTTCGATTTTAGCTACCCAAAATCTATAAAAATCGTCTACTGCGGTCCCAGTTGCTCTCCAAAAAATTTTTTTTGTGGTTCTGTGTAATTTTTCATATTATTTTGCATATAATTTGAATAAATTTGAATTGATCATATTTACATTTTTTTATGTATCATAAACGTATACAATTCAGAAATTCAGATTGGGCATTTGTTTGACATTAGCATTGCCAAAACTCGAGTCAAATATATAAAATGTTCTTGTATGTATTCAAATTAAATAAACTTATTTAATAAATTCTATGTACGATAACTCAAGTCTGCCACTTACTTATTATACATAGATAATTAATAGTAAATAAAGATTCCTATCAGCCAACAATCAACGATTCTGTATAATATTTGAATATACGCTATTGATCTGTGCAAATGTATAGTGATATTGATGCTCTAGTCTTTAGTCGCTAATGTTGAGATTATGATTGCATAGTTCTAACTTGATTAATAAATCTAACTTATTCTATAATTTTTCGCAAAAACATTCAATCGCCTTCAACCGCACTGATGTGTGACATTTGATTTACGTCTGAACACGTTATTGACATCAAAAACAGCTTCAGTTATAAACTATATATGTATAAGAAATCATAAATATATTTAAGATGTTTATTTGTTTAAAATTAATATTCCATAAAAATTCGAAATATAAAACATTTCTTCTCTAAATTTTTCTCTCTCTTACTCTTTCCATCTCCCTCCCTCTCTCTCTCTCTCTCTCTCTTT
>NW_020211263.1:3750-5496 GCF_003070985.1 Temnothorax curvispinosus | reverse complement strand
TCTCTCTCTCTCTCTCTCATTCTCACAACTTTCTTTCCATTACGAATTATCATCTATAAATATATAATAGCATCATATATATGTAATGCATACAATTGTAGAGAAACTGTGCCTAATATCGCACTCATTTTTAAAAACCGAAATTTTGATTGAAAACCCTTGATAAAGTCTGAACGGGTGTTCTTCCAAATGGACCACCCCTCTGATTAGGATAGGATTTTGCAAATAATTTTGTTACGATATCTAGAGATTATTTATCGGTGTCCTATCTTCGGATTTTCTATAATTTTCTAGATTTTAACCTAACAATCATAAAAATGTCTCACATTATATCCCACTGTATGAATTGAAAATAACATTAGAAGAAAGATAACCAATTGTTGCGCGGGTGGAAAAATGTATGTGTTATGGTCAAAGCATAAATTCGGCAGAATTGATTAGTCAATCCTAAGAATTGTCCCCGAAACGCAGGCAATGCTAGGATTGACTAATCAATTCTGCCGAACGGCCAAGCGTCTTGGATTGCGATCCATTAGACGTTTCAAACTTTTCAGAGTATCACTTTGTTGTTGTTCAACATTTGATGTTAAACAACGAAGGGGCTCCGCCGCAGGCGGAACCCTTCTCCGTATAAAAAAATTAATCTAACTTTCAGTCTATTTCTAGAAACTGCATAAAATTACGCTTGGATAATCCGTATAGGATTGACCAGTCATTCCGCAGAATTGACCGATTAAACCTAGAAATGCCGCGTTTCGAGTTTTGACTATAACATGTGCATGGATGCAGTTGGTTCCGCCAATATTCGCCGCGCACAGCTCGATGGCCGAGCCGCCGATCGCGCACATCATATGCTGTGTCTCAAGGGGTGCGTTCCACTTATCGCTCGCAACGCTCTTGGAATCATTTTATCCTTGTTGTTTGTCAAATGTTAAACAAGGACGAAATGATGCTCGCGAGCGTTGTGAACGATAAGTGGAACCCAGTCAAGAGCGTCTCTATCCACCAAACACAATGCAACATGTAACGTACAGGTTAGTTGTAATTTTTTACTCAACAATATAAATGCAATATAACACGTGTGTTATATTGCATTTATATTGTTGAGTGGGAAATTACAACTAACCTGTACGTTACATGTTGCGTTGTGTTTGTTGGATATAGAAGAAATATGCTAAAATCGTACCTTTCGCTAAATTGTTATTAAAATATTTTTATTTCTATAAATAATTAAACATTTATGTGCGGAACACGTTACAAATACCTCGTACCTGAAGTAGAGCGCCGTACGCTTTGTTTACGATTTTCAGGCTAATCTCTAGAAAACAATAAAAAACCTAAAGATAGGACATCGATAAATAATCTCTAAATATCATGAGAAAATTACCTGCAAAACCCCATCTCAATCGGAAGGGTGGTCCATTCGGAAGTACAGCCCTCTGAACTAGTGTTGCCAGTTCAGTAATAGAAAACATACCTTATGTATGCAATGTTGCTTGTGCGCAATAATGTCGTGTGTGCAAATGTGCATTTGTCGCCGAATTTTTTATTTGTGCGCAATAGAGCTTGTAGGCAATCGATCTGTAGGCAATAATATCATGTGTGCAATAGTATTTTATGTGCAAACGTCCATTATTCGTCCCTTAATTTTTTAATTGTGCGCAATAAAGCTTGTAGGCAATCGACTTGTAGACAATAATTTTTGTGCGCAAACGAATTATCGGTAAATGAGATGTTGGCAAACGA
>NW_020211263.1:0-3740 GCF_003070985.1 Temnothorax curvispinosus | reverse complement strand
TTTTTGTGCGCAAACGAATTATCGGTAAATGAGATGTTGGCAAACGACACTGTTAGGCAATCGGGACCCTCTCTTTGTTATTAGAAATAAATAATATTAAATAATTAATTTAATTAGACTTGAGTCTAACATTCATTGTAAAGTAGTTTTGACGTGCATCCTTTAAATTTTTAAAAGAAAGCCGATATTTTTCTATAAATTTGATTCTTTAACAAAATAACACTTTTTTTAAATTCGACGGTCAAAAAAATCACAGTTTATCCATATTTCTAAAAAAATATTTTTTTTAAATTCTATAAAATTCCAAAATTTTAATCTTTTAAAACTTTACTTATATGTATTCTTTATATTTACTTATACACATATTATTTTCTTAAAAAGTAAGAGGTTCAAATAAGTCAAAAAATATAATATTATCGATAGGAGAGCGTTTCATAAATTAAACTGATTTTTACTTAATTTCGCTAATTTAAATAGTCATGTAAAAGCGCTACGTGTGTTTCATTATGTGCATAAGTTTAAAATTATAATAATGGAATAAAAAAAGTAGAGGTTTACGATTGGTAGTTAGGCAAATTCAAATTATATATTTACATACATCCCGATAAATATATAAACACTTCCCCTACTTTTTTTTACTTATGAGAGCAGTATATTTCAAACGCTTGTTGAGGTCATTTTTATACCACATTTAGTAACAGACACCCTGCAATACAAGACAGATATAATGGAATTACCGAAAGACTTCAAATCCAACGAGTTGTGGGATCACTTCAAAGAGTCAGAAGATTTGCTCACAAAGTGCAGGCTGTGTGGAAAAAAAAATCGGTCATTTAGTTCACATGTAGTTACAAAAGAATTAAAAACCCACTTAAAGATTAAACATAAAATATCTGATATAAACCCCTCCGATATCGTACAACCTGCGGCATTATTATACGAACTCACCAAATTGTGAGGCAAAATGTAATCAATGTGGTAAAATAATATCTAATAGAGAACATTGGAATTTGACATCACATTTAAATAGAAAACGTTTCGGCTTCTTAATAAACCAGAGTCAACATGAGTAACACATGTTTCAAGAAATTATTAAAATACTAGAACTTATAAAATACCTATATGTAATGATAAAGCAAGCAATAGTTAAAGAAAATTGAACGATTGAAAGTTTTAAGGAAAATTAAAGCTACTACCACTTGGATTGGAATAGGAAGATAGATCTTTAAATGGGAATACAAAGATACATACCACTTAGATTTAATTTTTTAAAAGTTTGCAGACTTTTTTTTTGAGGTTTTTAGGTCACCCCAAGTGTCGTATATTAGAAGTACCTGTAAAAATAAATTACTATATTGGCAACATTAAAGTATGTCACAAACTTATTTTTTATTAAGAAAAAAAATTGAATTCTATATTTATTTTAAATTAAATTTTGTTTTGCAATATTTCTCAACCGATCATTCATTGCAGGTATTTGCACACTACTACCTATACGTAATTAATACATTACCTGAGTTACGATGGCAGAATAGAGCACCATTTTTAAAAGACATGGGTATCAATGTTTTTAGTACTTACTCTGATACGGCTAATCAACGATTTACGACAAAAATAATTTGTAGATGGTATTATATATCTTTCTATGTCCGCATATTCATATCGTATGCAGGTTACTATGCAAATGTACCATTACGAGACAACTCCCTTTGTTAAATACGTGCATAACATGAGGGAGAAGCGACGTGAACGAAGAGCACAATATAATTATGATAATATCGGATTGTCAGTTGATAATGCTGAATTGTCAAACGAGTCGTGTAGGGGAGACCAGGGCAAAGTCGTCACTATTTTTTCGGTGCCGATTTTTAACAACAAAACAAATAGTAAAATGTGGTATACCGTTGTAAAGAGTGAACCCTTGGGTACAAAATGTATACGAACATTTTTGGTCTACGTCGCTTTGTTCAACTGGTATAAAGTGAAAACGACAAAGGTACAAAAATTGAAATGTCAAAATTGCCGAGTCGAAGTCGTCACTCCATTCTCGGACTAAATTTTAAATAAAAATTCATAATTCCGATCATGAAAAATAATAGAATACATTTTATTAATTATTTTTTAATAAAAAAATTGAAACATTAATTAAAAACACGAAAATAATTACAAGAAAAGCGCACACACTCATGTGCCTTACGCTTGCACGTTTTTCGTCAGCTCTATTCTGTCATCTCTGAGCACACGCAGCACATATTATCCAAGTCCTCGCTGGAATCCGACCACTACTGCTTCTTTGACTTCGAAAGTTTGATTGCTCATAAAATATTAGAAATCAACAAAAATAAAAAAACTTCACTGGATTCGTGTTTAGCATGTATTACTCTTTAGAATCACTTATTTTGAGATTTGAAGACACAATAATATTTAAGATATTACAAATTTTCGACGCGCAAAAAATTTTACTTTTGATTTTCGAAAACACGTTTGCCTCGATAAGAATCACATGGCACATAATCTCACTAAACTCCGTTGATCACGTGGGCACCATAAGCCGTGTTTACAGTATTAATGGCGAGTTCACACAACATACACATTTCGAGATAATTGCAATGACGACTCCGCCCCGGTGACGACTTCGCCTCGGTCTCCCCTATAAATATATTAAGGTAGTTCTTTCGCGGACCCAGCTAGTCAAGTAACAGTCCGTCATGAGGTAATTATAAACAAACATATTGCAACATTCCAATAATTATAATAATATAAAATATGATTTTACACGCACGATTTAATCGTATTTAATTATTATTACTAATTAAAAAAATATCACAATAGTAGTACGGTTGAACTCGATTTAGGTCAGGCATGACAGTATGGGTTGCGTTCGGAAGCGTCACTCGTATGCGCATCCCTTCTCCTAACTTATTGCTGAGATAGAAGGAAAGGGTAGTGTGCTCGTGTGCGTTCGGGTGATGTTTCCGAACGCAGCCACGAGTAATAGTTATTTGTGTAACAAGTGCGGGAAGTTGTAACTGCCTGCGGGAATATCTCATTCCTGCACAGGTTCAAGTAGGGAATTTTTCGCGTGGGAAATTGGCTATTTGTCGCACAGATAGCGCGCGCGGAATGGGCCACTTTCCATGCACGTGTGATATAATAGTTGTTTGTGTAACAAGTGAGGTAAGATGAAAATTCCCGGCTGCGGAGTTTACGCACGAGCCGAAGGCGAGTGCGGTAACCGCACCCGGGAATTTTCATCTTTACACACGGCTTACACTCCTTATTTTATGTTGCAATTTGAATGCAACGCTACGCGTGCGTGATAGACCACTTTCCATGCACGTGTTGCATAAAGCAATATGCGATTGGATCCACTTATTTAACCTCATGTATCAGAGCAAAATGTATCATTCGGCAAGCCCTTATTTTCAAGGTACGTACGAAATCCGGAAACTTCAGGGAATATTTTAAGACATTAATAATGTATTCATTTTTATATCACACGTGCATCGAAAGTGGCCCATTCCGTGCGCGCCATCTGTGTGCGAAGTAGCCAATTCCATGCATGAGAAATTTCTCACTATATTCCCGCACTCAGTGCGGGAATATAGTGAGAAATTTCATTCCCGCACGACTCATTGCCAACACTCTCCTTATTTTCCCCACTCATTCTGTGTCTTTCCCACTAGAGTCCTCTTATTTCTGACTAGTGTCCCTGATTTCTGACATGTTCTTAACGACAT
>NW_020211262.1:69823-79129 GCF_003070985.1 Temnothorax curvispinosus | reverse complement strand
TTATATGTAAAATATGTCTGTTTTATTAATAATAATATTCACGATGTTTAGAAAGATAAATTGAATTTTTATATTCACACGCGTGTGGCCGGGACGTATTAAAAAAGAGGTGTGGCCTCGGAGGGTTAATGATGCAAGGGCATGCAGACGTACTGTTACAATCGTTCAAGAAAACTGTTCAACATTTTATGTGTTGCTGCAGAAGAAATTCGTAATGTCGGCGGACAAATTATACGCTAGTGGCTAGTGCTGCTAGAAAAGATCGTAGTATTTTAAGGATACATGCTGTAAATGATATTGTTTGTCCCTCGCTTGTAGTTTGAAAATGTTTGATTATTAAAAACATTTGATTATTAAAATCTTACATTCAAAATAACGCTTATAGCAGATAAACAAAAATCTTGTCTGTATTTGACATTACACTCGTGAAAATTAAGCGTGTAAAAAATCTGCAAAAGAAATGTAAACGTGCAAAGAAACTATTGTCAATAACATCACACATACACACACAGAAGAAAATGTAAATAATTGATTTCTTTATTATTACAATAATTTGAATATTGAAATTATTTTGTACCATATGCTTTCTCACACTTATATGTATGTGATTAATAATAAAACATGTTAATGACAAATAATAAATTACAAGAGCGTATTCTGGTTTGAAAGATCTTAAGGATGTTCTCCGGAAAATCGATTTTCTCTAGATTTTCTTGAAACTGTGAATATACATTAATTTATAGGTGTGCTTTATGTGTAGTATAAATTTTAGTACTTCTTGCGGTATTAAAAATCGAGCTTCTGAGCTACTGACAATGAGCTTCAAAGTTTTAACTTTTAACACGGAATTCCTATTCCGAGGTATTGTGAAACAGACATTTTAATAAATTGTGAAAAAAGTTTTTTCTAAATGTTTTTGAAAGACTAGTATATGATGCTTTATAAAAATAGAAATTAATAATATGCGATAAGTTTCAATACCTTTGCGGTACTCGTTTTCGAGAAATACTTGTAAAGTACGCGATTTGAAGTTAACTTCTTATTTTTTAGTTGTTATATGTAATATTTAGTAAATTAACTTTAGTAAAATAAATTTTTCTTTTTAAGCATGAATATAAGTTGAGTATGACTGGAGCCGGAGAAGGTCTTTAAAAATAGGTATTTTTCAGGAATTTTTTATAGGGAAACGAAGAAAGCGAATAACGTTAAACTTTGCATGTTCTTTTAATCTTACTTTAAAAATCTATTTTTATTTTTTAAGTATAAAGAAAAATATTCTTCTTTTTTGTTACTTTTATGTTATATCTTGATCACTGAAAGACATAAGTATGAGAAACGAAGTAAATGATTCTAGCTGTTTTAGGTATCAGAAACGTAAAAACCAAAAATTTTCTTATTCAAAATAAGTGATATGGCTATCGTCTGAACTAGAATAAACATTTTCTTTTAATAAAATACTAATAAAATTTTTAAAAAAGTTATATTTTTAATAAAAAAGCCGCTCAAAATGAAAATATTGATTTAGTTCTAGTTCAGACGATAGCCACACTTCTCCTGCAGAATAAGAAAATTTTAGCTTTTTGCGTTTTAGATACCTAAAACAGCTAGAATTATTTACGTCGTCTGTCAGTTATAGTGAACCAGGATATAACAGAAAAAAGAGCATTTTTGTTACTTAAAAAATAAAAATAAATTTTTTAAATAAAGTGAAGAAAACATGCAAAGTTTAACGTTATTCACTTTCTTCGTTTCCCTATAAAACATTCATGAAAAATATACATTGTAAAGATCTTTTAAATTAGAATATCTCCGTTAATAATTCTTTACATTCTCTTTCTGACGTGTGTGTGAAGCTATCATCTCATTTTGCAGAAACTCACAAATTATTGAGAGTTCTGGCTTCCTTTTCAATAGTTCTAGAGTTCTTGATAGTTTAAACAAATAGTTCTGGCCATTAAAGCCATAAAAACGCGTCAGTACAAACTGAGACGCTATTATAGGTTCACGCAGCGTCTCACTTTGTCCTACACAAGTTCCACCACTGTATCTCATCAGATTTTGCAAGATCTATAGTTCTATAACAGTTCTATAAAGAGTTCTGCCATATAAAAGCAAAAAAATTAATTATAAGGCACTTAAAAAAAATTACAATGCAACGAGTATACCGAGTTGAGACGCCAGTTGAAATCTCGGAGTTCCGGTTTATGTAAAATATTTTTCGAGTAGTTTTGAGCATATTGAAACATTTTCTAAAGAGTTCCGAGCGTTAGAATCTTTGTGTTATATTAAAAAAAGTTAATATTAACCGAAAAATAATCATGACAGAAGAAGATGAGACGCTGTGCGAAATCTCGGAGTTTTGGCTTGTATAAAATATTTTTTGTACAGTTCTGAGCATACTAAAGCATTTTCTAAAGAGTTCCCGCCACTAGCTACGTTGCATATATATGTTTATTAACTTTAGCAAACACTAGCTACGTTGTATAATTTTTAAATAAATTAATACCGCTCGAAAATCAGGAATTTATCGAAAATAAGCTGAAACGCTGGCCGTATTTCGACAGTTCTGTGAGTTCTGTTATAATTCTCGTGTAGTTCTGAACGTGTTCTAACGTTGTCCCATTTTATTCTGGCAATAAGCATTATTTATTCATTTTTTAAATAATTTTTATCGCTCGAGAAAGACCCTATTCTCGAAAAATTCCTGGCTTTCGTGCGTTATTAATTTATTTAAAAATTATACAACATTTTCTATGCCCGGAACTCTTTAGAAATTGTTTTAGTATGTTTAGAATTGTACGAAAAATATTTTATATAAGTCAGAATTCCGAGATTTTCTACAGCGTCTCACCCATATACCTGTAAATGCGTCTTTCTTGGGAGATAAAAATTATTTAAAATATAAATAAATAATGCTTATCGTCAAAACTCTTTAGAAAACGTTAGAACACGTTTAGAACTATACGAGAATTATAATAGAACTGACTGTTACCAATGTGTATTGTTTATTTAAGAAAGTGTTTTTATTTTTATCCAATTATCCTTCTGTTGTTGCTCATAATTTGGCCGCTTGAACATGCATTAGATAAAATAAATTTAATAAGAGTGCAAGAAACATTATAAACTACCATTTTTTTCTCAATATAGTTAATAATATAATTATTGGTATGCATTTAAATATAAAATTTAAAATTTATTATGCTAAAGTAAAGGTTTTTAATGTAAGACTTTTTTAGATAGAAAAGCATAGAACGGTGATTTCTATACATTACATTTACGAATTTTAGTTTTTATGTTTATAAATATTTATTTAATTAATTATATTTGCAATCTTTATATATTTATAAATTTCAAATGTATATACATATATATATATATTTTTTTAAATTTATTTAGTTATAAATATAAAAGTTAAAATTTGTAAATATACACGCAAATGTAACGTATAGCGGGTATAGCGTATCGTCGATTTGTCAACTCGAGACTCGGCACTCGGCGAGACACGAGACGCAATACTCAAAATGCGTGGCATCGTGGTATAGCCCATGATCATGGTATAGCCGGCCCGTGCAAAGCGGCAACGTCACAGCTCAAGAGAGACAGCAGATCGTATGTCTGCCCTTCTCTCCCCGCTCGAAGCTTGCCGAGTGCCTAGCGTACACGGACAGAGGAGGGGCTTGCGCGACCAGCATATCCCTTCCATCTGAGTAGTTCGGACACGAACCATAGCATGGATACGAACCCATGTATCGTTACCCGAGTCCTCTCTGATCGTTACCGAGCGTAACGCCGTAGTTGACGTCCACTTTCTCAGAGGGTAGATTAGGACAGACGTCCCCCGAAGCCGGATGGCCGCTCTCAGGTTTCTCGCTACGCGGAGCGATACCGACCGTGATTCTTTATGCGACGCGACGATCAATATTTTTTCTGATTCAAGATAATTGTTTTATTTACATGTAATTATCCTATATTATACAACGCGAAGCGAAACCGTACAGTGACTCTTTTACGCGACTAAAATGCATGTGACAGGAATTATAAAGGTAATTCTACATAGAAGTCGTAGTCGTGAGTTGTAAGAAATTGACCAATCACATTCGAAGTTGAGGAGAATATTCAATTTGTGATTGGTCAACTTCTTACAACTCACGACTACGACTTCTATGTAGAATAACCATAATAGTTTACGTTTATGTGAATATTACTTCTGTAGTAACTTATACGAACGATATCATCGTAGTTACTATAAAATCTCCCGTTTATGCGGAGGAATTATCGTATCGTTCGTAAGTTACTACAGAATTAAGTAACGCTCGCGTAAACGTAGTATAGGTTAGATTACCGGTTTCTTATTTTACATAAAACGCGAGATTTACTTATGTATGCAAGTTTAACGCCTATTGAGTTAATATGAAATAATTTTCCTAAATGTAAAAATAACACGATGTTATATATATGCGGTTTGGCGTGAATATATATGTATCGCGACAATAGCCGAGGTGATCGAAGAAGTTTGTATAATGTCTCAATTCAACGGCCCCTGTCCCTGGTTGAAAGTGTTAACAATGACATTAATATCTCTCACACTGTCAAGCCAAATTGGCTCTTCGTTCAGCTTCCGACTCATTTATCATTTCTCCTTTTTTTTATGATGTATTGATTGGTATAACAATGAATTGCTGCCAGTTCCAGATGTATTGAACAGTAAGTGATATAATCTTATATTCTGATTATACAATACATTTTTACTTTTAGAGGATGATTACGTGGCTGTATATTGGAGCGACAAATGGATTAGAGAACGCATTGAACGTCCAGATCCATCGGGAGAGAGAAGCGTAGGACGATTACTCGATCACGGTGGTTACTGGCAGTTTAGTAATTCGTAATGTAGGCCATTGATTATAATTATTTGAGCCTACCCTTCCAAGCCATCGAAATCTTTTTAGCAAATATTCAGAACCAAAAAACGGTAACTATATATTGACGTTATAATGTACTATTCTTCCAGATTATATACATCTCTACTCAAAATTATTTATCTTTGGATATGTAATTATACTTTGATGTTACTCTTTTGCAGGTAAATGGTCGACAGAAGCTTACAATGTGGTACAAAATTGTTCCTCAAAGGGAGTTACTGCTCAAGCTTAGATTGAAGGTCACATTCAAACTAATATTTGTGCAAATATTTATTTTATGATACAAAATTATGGGGTAAGTAGTTATTATTATCTAATCTTCGAGAATCTTTTTGCAGAAACGCAAATTAATTGAAATTAATTGAATTTCTTTAAGTTAATTTCCCTTACTGAAGAACTGGTAATGAACGGACATGCTGAACAAGTAGCATGGGACCAGATGAAGCTAGAAACACTTGAATCCATCTGTACATAAGAGTTGTCAAGAAACTCTACAATTTTCACGCATAATCCGCGATTCTTAATCAGTATGAACTAGAGTTTAATACAATCGCCATTGATGATCCCCTTTAATTGCGTCAAAATTGATTATTTTGCTTTTTGACTTCGTTTTTTATTCATGTTGTAAAATAGTTTTCCGATTGTGTAGAATATTTATATTTAGAAAGAAAGAAATTTATAAAGATTGCTATATTGATCGTAAAGTAGAGAAAACAATAACTTAACATTTTACAAAGTAGTGTTACATTTAAACTAGAACATTTGTATCGAATAACTCAGACGAATTAGGAAATTCCTTTTTACGTGACTAATATCTATTTCTGATTGGGGACGATTCGAGAACTCATAGAAATAATTTAATTTCTTTTCACATTTAAATTTAGGTCATCGTAGATTAAACTTGTTACTTTAGAAGTTATTGTTAAATGGCGCATTTTATTTAACATCTCGTGTTATCTTTTCAAATTATTTAAAGGTTGCTAATTCATTTAAAGATTCGTCTTTTGAACATTATTTTTCAGTAACTTGTAAAAAATCCAAGAGGGCCTATCCCGATAGGTGGCTCCACACGTTGCGTGCGGAAGTCGCGGTAACGCGAGGGGCGCTAACGTCAGCGCTACCGTCGCGCGGTCGCGAATGGCGTGTGATTGGTAGGTGGCATCACGAGATGTTCACGTGAGAAGTTCGTAACGGTCGTGCAGGTCCGAACATGTTCCGGCGCGGTCGTGCGAGATAAGTCGAGAGAGTTCGAAGAAAGTTGCGAAAGAGAACCGTCGTGCGTCGTAGGGCTCCCGCCTCTGTAATTTCATCCCGACGTAGCGATCCGCGAGTCGAAGTCCGTGCAATGGATTTCGCGGCAATGTAATAAGTGGAAATATATTCCGAAGTAAACGCCGAAAACCTTGTCTTTCTTTTCCCGCATCATTATCCTTGTCCTTGTCACAGCGTAATAGCGCGGGGTCTGATAATCAATACGGGTGTGCTACGCCAACGAGATCGTCACGTATATTTTACGCCGGGAATAATAACGGCAAAATATTAACTATATCATTAAAAACTTGTATTCCGCACTTCACTGTCGAGGCATAAAATTATTATATGTTTCAAAAGATGGAGACTAAGCTTTCGAATTAATCCAGATGTACGCATATATACTGTATATATTTGATTAATAAGTAATTTATCTGAGACTATTTATTTATTATTGAAAAAATTAATAATTATTTTTCATTAATCATTAATTTTCAAATAAATAGTTATATATTTTTTATAAACTATTTATTAGTTATTTTAATAATAAAAATTTTATTTCTACTAATTACCAGTTTACAAAAAAAATCATATTTACCTATAAATACTAACTTTCACAAACTAGATATTTTTTTCTGACAAATTACTAATTTTTTAAGTAATCTACACTTCTCACAAAAATTAAAGAAATACTAAATTTATCTTTAAAAATAGACAAAATTCAAGCAGCTGTAACTTTGTTAAAAATAAACAAAATTTAAATTTAAAAAAAGGATTTTAAAGCTTGAAATTTCTACTTTCAAAAAGATACTATTATTTTTTAGTTACTTACAGAAACTTACAGAAACAAAAAAATAATAGTAACCTTTCGAAAGTAGAGGTTTTAAGCTTGAAATTTAAATTTTATTCATTTTTAACAAAGTTACAGCTGCTTGAATTTTGCCTGTTTTTAAAGTTATTATTCCCGGCGTTAATATATACGTGACGATCCCGTTGGCGTAGCACGAGTATTGATTATATCAGACCTCGCGTTACTACGATATGACAAGGATATTGGTGCAGGAAAAGAAAGACAAGGTTTTCGGCGTTTACTTCGGAATATATTTCCACTTGTTACATTTCCGCGAAATCCATTACACGGACTTCGACTCGCGTATCGATACGTCGGGGCGGATTTACAGAGGCGGGAGCTCTCCGACGCACGACCGTTCTCTTTCGCGTCTTCCTTCGAACTCTCTCAAACTATCTCGCACGACCGCACCGGAACATGCTCGGACCTGTACGACCGTTACAAATTTCTCTCGTGAACATCTCGTGATGCCACCTACCAATCGCACGCCATTCCCAACCGCGCGACGACAGCGCTGACGTTAGCGCCTCTCGCGTTACCGCGACTTCTGCACGCAACGTGTGGAGTTACCTATCGAGATAGACCCTCTTTGATTTCTTACATATTTGTTGTTATTGCTAATTTTGTGAATAATTAAAAAATAAAAAATAAAAATGTTTTGCAGACCCTTGCTTAACACTACAAAATAGGTGACATCAGTACAAAATTACCTTTTTTAAAAAAGATAAAAAAAGGTGCCAAGTACACGCAATGTATTTTGTAAATTCAAAAATCTAATCTAAGTAGTAGCTTTATATCTTTTTCACAAAATTATATTATCTAACTTAACACAAGTGACATGTATTTAAAAAAAAAAATGTAAAATCTTTAATTTCTCTTTCACAAAATTATATTACCTAACTTAACTCAAGTGACATGTATCTAACCTAAGTGGCAGCTTTATATCTTTTTCACAAAATTATATTACCTAACTTAACTCAAGTGACATGTATTTAAAAAAAAAGATGTAAAATCTTTATTTTCTTCTTCACAAAATTATATTACCTAACTTAACTTAAGTGACATATATTTCAAAAAAAGATGTGAAATCTTTAAATTAAATTGCGCCAATTGTAAAGAGAATATGTATATTGCTTTGAAAGATAGTTATGCAACTACTTTAAAGAAATAAAACTCAAGTGGTATCTTCGTATTCTTATTCAAGGGTCTTCCTATTCTAACCCAAGTGGTAATAGCTTCTTAATTCTCTTCAACAAATTTTTAATATTACAAAGAATCATTTTAATTAGAAAGATTAAAGAAGTAACAGTACAAAATAAAAATATTTAATTAAAACAAAATAAATAAATTTTTCTTGTAAAAAAACTTGGCGCTGCTTTTTTTACTCCTGTCGCATTCTTCCCTAAATTAAGTTTATTGTTTTTTTATTCAATCAAAAATCTTAATACTAATGTTTAAATTTTAATGTTTAAATTTCAAAGTCTAGCAGCGCCAAGTTTTTTTACAAGAAAAATTTGTTTATTTTGTTTTAATTAAATATTTTTATTTTGTACTGTTACTTCTTTAATCTTTTTAATTAAAATAATTCTTTGTAATATTAAAAATTTGTTAAAGAGAATTAAGAAGCTATTATGTCACACGTGCATGGAAAGTGGCCTATCACGCACGCGTCGCGTAATGGGCCACTTTCCACGCACTTGCAACATAAAATAGGGTATGCAACACGTGCGTGAAGTTGAAAATTTCCAGGTGCGGTGACCGCACTCGCCTTCGGCTCGTGCGTCAATTCCGCACCCGTGAATTTTCATCTTCCAGAACTTGTTGCACAAATAACTATTACCACTTGGGTTAGAATAGGAAGACACTTGAATAGGAATACGAAGATACCACTTGGGTTTTATTTCTTTAAAGTAGTTGCATAACAATTATCTTTCACAACACCTCCACGGAAAGTTCGACTTTCCATGCCTGTAGAGAGGGGCGAAAGTGACCAATTTTACGCCAGGACGGCATTAGCGGGACGAAAGTAACCACTTTCCTCCCTAGGGCGGAAAGTGATCACTTTCGTCCCGCTAAACAAGGACGAAAGTGGCCACTTTCCGCCTTAGGGACAAAAGTGATCACTTTCCGTCCTAGGGAGGAAAATGGTTACTTTCGTCCCGCTATGCCGTCCTGGCGTGAAATGGCCACTCTCGCCTCTCTCTAGGCATGGAGGTCAAACTTTCCGTAAAGATATTGTACACATTTAGTATATTGTCAGGATATATATATATATATTTAATA
>NW_020211262.1:56125-69813 GCF_003070985.1 Temnothorax curvispinosus | reverse complement strand
CTACATCCCCGTGTCGATAACTTACTCTATTTATTCTGCCGCTTACAATATTGTGAAAAATATCGTGTGCACCTCGGGGCGAAAGCTTTTTTAGACTCGGGCTCGGACGGCAAACTTCACACTCGTCTGAAAAACGCTACTTTCGCCCCTTGGTGCACAATATACTATTCAAAGCAATTTAAATTTAAGATTTCACATCTTTTTTTGAAATATATGTTACTTGAGTTAAGTTAGGTAATATAATTTTGTAAAGAAAAAAATAAAGATTTTGTTGCTGGGATGAGTAGATAAAGGTGATAATACACGAGATCTAGCTTTTGATCTGAACACTTTAATTACGCATGACCCGATGTACAAGGCAGAGAAGCGACCGTACGACTGAGACTGAAAGAACGTAAGTGAGTGAAGTTATGGTTACAGTAGAGACTGTAACTGTAAGTGGCGCGATATGACGCCTGAGTCGCACGTTCCTGTCGGTAAATCTCAACACTTCTCCTCGACGAAGGCGCCGTGGTCTGTCCCCGGTGTCCCGGATAGCCCGAGAAGTTTGATGCAGTTCCCATGCTTCGGCTTGGTTAACGCCTTTGTCAGTATGTCGGCGGGCATCTCCTCCGATGGTACGTGTTCCAGCCTGATCAACCCGGCGTCGACGATTTTGCGGACGAAATGATGACGAATGTCTATGTGCTTCGTCCGCGCGTGGAAGACCGGATTGGTTGCCAGCTTCTGAGCTCCAAGATTGTCATTAGATAGCTTCACTCTGCCCGCGCTGATTCCGAGTTCCTGAAGAAGTCGCCGGAGGTAGATCGCCTCCTTTGCGGTCTCCCTGAGTGCCATGTACTCGGCCTCGGTTGAGGACAATGCCACAGTCCTCTGCTTCTTAGAGTCCCAGGATACGCATCCGCCGTTCATTATGAACGCGTATCCCGTGAAGGATCTTCGATCATAAATGGACCCGGCCCAGTCTGCGTCCACGAAGCCCTGAAAATAGTCCTCGCCGTACCTGTAGGTGATGCCGAGATCCGCGGTTCCTTTAAGGTAGCGCAATACGCGTTTTGCCGCGGCCCAATGGGATTTCCCGAAGCAGTCGTTAAATTGACTGAGTAGGCTTGCTGCGTGGACCACATCTAGCCGAGTCGCCACTGAGAGGTACAGTAGACTTCCAATCAGCTCCCGATAGGGTGGCTGCGGACCGTCCGCGGCCGTCCACGGATCCGTCTTTGTAAGTTTTGTACCGGCATTGAGAGGGGTCGAAGCCGCGGCTTACAGTCCTGCATCCCGAAGCGCTGTAGAAGGTCGGCGACGTATGTCCGCTGGCTGATCCCGATGCCGCCGCGACTCTGCACAAAATCCATTCCCAGGCATCGTCTCAACTCTCCGACGCATTTCACATCGAATTGTTTGCTCAATTCTGTTCCGAATTGTATTATTGCCTGAGGATCTTCAGACATGACGATGATGTCGTCTACGTATACGACGACTATCAGTAAGCGGCCGCTGTTCTTCAGGTAAATGCACGGATCGCCCTTCGACGGTGTCGCGCCAAGACGTCGTAGTTCCTGTGCCATGCTCGACCAGCCTGCTTTAGGCCGTAAAGCGCTTTCCTCATTCGGCAAACGTGATCGGCGGTCGCCAATTGATCCAGCATGGTTTTTGCCTGGGCGACTACTTGAGGATCGGACTGTTCGTCTTCGATGATGCGGCGCAGTATCTTGCCCGTCAGATTCGGGACTTCCATGAAAACTTCCTCCTCCAATGTGCCGTTTAGATATGCGGTCTTTACGTCGTATTGTCGGATGAACATCCGCTTGCGTGCTGCAATGGCCAGCCATGACTGCCATGGCCAGTCGAACGGAGCTGAACCGTGCTACGGGAGCATAGATCTCATTAAAATCTCTTCCTGGTCGCTGTGAAAATCCTCTCGCGACAATTCTGGCCTTCCGTTTTTCTAGAGTTCCGCCGGTCCCGTACTTGTTTCGAAGCACGAAACGGCTTTCGACAACGTCTCGTTCCTTGGGTCGTTTCACCAGTTCTCAGGTCTCATTTTTTAGTATCGATTTGACCTCGTCTATCATGGCGTGCATCCACTCTTCGGATTCCGGACTGGACAGCGCTCGGCTCACAGGAATTTCGGCCAAGAACGCCGTGTTGGCCTCCTCCTCGTGCCCGACGGTGCAATATATCTTGCGGGGTCTTCCCGGTCGCACCGTCAGTACCTTCCGAGGCCTACCTGGACCTCGCCTTGGGACATCGGGTTGGTCGACAGAAGGGGGTTCGGGTACATCTTCTTCCTCTCCTTCCTCGTCGTCCTCTTCTTCCTCGACGTCCTTTTCTTCCTCGACGTAGTCCATCGGGTCGTCACGGTTGCTTGCAGCATCTGCGTCGACGCCTGGTCGGTCTTTGATCAGTTGAATCCTGTCGTGGAATTCGTCCGGGAGCTCAGCAGCGACGCCATCGCTTGTGGATCCCGATCCGTCTCGGGGATCGTGCTCCTCCGGGCGGAAGTCGTCGGCGAGGTTACTCGGTTGAATTGGTATCTTCTCTAGAAACTTTACGTCTCTCGATACTTGTATCTTCCCCTCGCTCGGAATCCAGACTCTGTATCCCTTCGACTCTTGGCTATAACCGACAAAGATCCCTTTCTTCGAACGCGGCGCCAACTTGCTCTTATTGGGAGTTTGATCCAAGATGTGTACCTCGCATCCGAAACGTCTGAAGTAGCTCACGTCCGGCGGCTTACCGTGCAACCGCATGCCCCGTGTCGACCAACCGATGGGAATAACGACGATGGCGCCGCAGGTAGCGACGCCAGACGAGAGGGACGAGCTGGACGAGGAGTTCCGGAGCAGATCGTCGAGAGAGGAAACTCCGGAGAACGGGGAAGATGCCCCGGCTAAAGCCAGCCCTCCATAGCGTTCCAAGGACGGATCGCGACAGGGAGTCCAAGCCCCATGAATTTTCTGTTTCCTTTTCTAGCAACGCGCATTTGCATTTATTTTGAGTTATTCTAATCCGACCGGCGCACGTAGTTATAAGGTTGTACGTAGTTATAAGGTTTGCGACAGCGGTCGCCGAGCAGCGGCTCATTGTATTAAAACATGACATTTATTATCTTCCCGATCCAATTATGATTTATTTTGATTCGCGACAATAAAGTACACGGCCCGACCATGAATAATGATTTTGTTTACCTTGCGCGTGGATCGCGGTAACGCGCGAAAGAATAAGATGGTCGAACTACACACAATCTTCAATGCGGTCACGAAGTACCGAACCCGGAAGAGTGACACGGAGGATAGCGACGCGGTCCGAACCGGGGAGTCACCAAAGAGGTGACCAGCGAAAGAGCGGCGCGAAACGCTCACCGGATCGCGAGATAGCGCGTCAGGGTCACTAGATGGTAAAACCGAGCGCGCAGCGAGAATGATAGCGACGCGGTCCGAACCGGGGAGTCACCAAAGAGGTGACCAGCAAAAGAGCGGCGCGAAACGCTCACCGGATCGCGAGATAGCGCGTCAGGGTCACTAGGTGGTAGAAATATGCATGTCGAGAGGAAGTTAGCGACGTGGTCCGAACCGCGAGAGCGAGAAATAGATGACCGGCCGAAGAACGACGCGATCCGACCACCAGAAGGCTAGTTAGACAACCAAGCGTCATCCGCGGGGAAAACCCAGCGGGTCACCCTCAGTAGGATCTGGGACACCCAGGGAATAGGTCGCCGTCGAGATCGGATCACCCGAACGCGAGATACGGCGACATGTCGCCCAAACTCGATACCCGGACGTCGTCCACAGGGACTAAGCCCGGAATCGGGTTAGTAGGGACCACGATAGCGAGACCCGGGGATTGCCGTCAACGGCGGACGTCGCGATCGCGACCTAGACATCTTCCTCGAGAAGTTGACCCGGGGTCACTTAAAGTGAGGTAGGAGAAGACGTGCGCACGGGTCGGCGTCGTCGTAGGGTTAAAATTACGAGTGGTGGAAAACCACTGTCCGGGGATCGATTCAGGGCATCGTATACATGGTACTACCAGTGGAAATTTCCACCGCGCACACCTGGTACTGCCAGAAGTTGTCAACAGCTATTGTAACTGCGTAGCGGCGAACATCTGGCGCACACCTGTGGATCCGAAAGTCGTAAACACCTATTGTTAACGCAGAGAACGGAAAATTACCACGAGGAGAAAGCGGCCGAGAACCCGATGGTGGGGGTAACTTACCGTAGGTAGGGAGCCCGAGAGAGGAATATTCCTCGACGCAGTCTGTCGGGGACGCTCGTAGGTATAACTTCTGCTTCGCGCGTATATCTCGGAGTATCGTTCGAATTATCGCGATTACGTACCGGATTACGAATTTAACGTACCACAGCGTTCGAAACAACCGGCAACGCCCGCGAAACGCGTTATTCGTCGCCGATACGAAAGGCGAAAGGTTTTGACGTACCGTAAACGAAAACTTCGCACTTTGCGAGACGTGCGACCGCCATCTTGTGCGGGAACAACAATTGTGAACAACTATCTGTGTGAATCGACAATCATGAATAAATGGAAGAATCATTTGTGATAATAAATACGTTGTTAACGATTTTTTACCTGTTACTTACCTGATCAAGCGGAGTGTCGCGCCATCTTGCGAAGGAGTCCATCCGGATCGTGAATTATCATCGGGTCTGCTTCGGAGAAGGTCATAGATGAGGACCCCGTGGCGGAAATCTAAAAAGAAACAGCATTAATTATAGTTCTGGCGACAGTTCTCAGAGTGACGCGGTATCTTCTATACGCGGTGACCTTGGACGGCGGGAGCAGCGGTGATCCATGACATCGGCGACGGGGATGAGGACCGTGTAGCGAAAACCTGAAAAATGTGATTTCTGCCCAGTGCTCTGAATGTCAACGTGAAGAAATTCAAGCAAGCGCGGGTAAACGGTGCACCCTGTGCCCTTTACCCATAAAACTGCTGGGCTGCTGCCCAATCCCAGGTAGCTGGGTAACGGATGCAGCCGGTAGTACTGAACAGGGTAGCGTTTCGCGAGGCGAGCGCGGCGTGCTCGTGCGTGGGAGGTGCCCAAAACGAGCGGGGTATATGGCGCACCACGTGCCGTATATTCCTAAGGCGCGTCGACTGCTGCCGAATCCCGGATCCCCGGGCAACCGATGAGCGACGCGTTAACAGTACGGGGTGACTCGTGCGATTACGTGGTAGCTGGTGGCATGGCACCAGCGGCGGCAACTCGTCAAACGTGAGCTAAGATCGCTCGACACGAGTACTACGGGGGTAAGGAGCCCCACCGGGAGGCTACCGGTGCCCTACCAGATGGTGTCGGACTCGTAGGGGCAGAGGTTTCGCATAGCCGAGTGAGCGGCATAGAGGGCCTAGTGTGGGTTAGCGCTATGAAGCTCATGTTGCGCATTACCTGTTAGTGGGGTGCCTTGGCACCCCGGTCCTGTCAGTGGAGCTGATCTAATCCGAGTAGATCATGCTCGCTGCAGGATTTAACCCTGCTACCTGGGGAACACCACAGGTACAATAGTGAGTCATATGTGCGTTACGGGAAACCGTACCCCTACGTTTGAAGGGTCGGCTTGTCCGGGAGTACGTAATCGTCAGGTATGGGCTCTGTAAGGGGGAAATCCCCGGTGTCGGCTCCGATTCTAGCGCGAAGGGAAGTACTGCTGACGTTGATTGCACTCCGACCACGGGAGGATTCTGGGGGGGCTAACCGCCCCCCCAGACCCCCCGGTGCGGTCGTAACTATGACTCTCTTAACAGTAGCCAAATGCCTCGTCATCTAATTAGTGACGCGCATGAATGGATTAACGAGATTCCCACTGTCCCTATCTACTATCTAGCGAAACCACTGCCAAGGGAACGGGCTTGGAAAAATTAGCGGGGAAAGAAGACCCTGTTGAGCTTGACTCTAGTCTGGCACTGTAATAAAATAAAAAGGAATTAGTTAGTTATTTGAACTTTTGATGTTGGGACTTAGCCGATCAAGCGGGTGTCGCGCCATCTTGGCTCCACGTTGACATAGCCTGATAATTGATAGCGGATATCCGAGGGGAGCCGACGCAGATGAAGACCCCGTGGCGGGAATCTAAAAATTAGAAAGGATTAGAGAATTATCGAGCACGTATTTACCTGATCAAGCGGGTGTCGCTCAATCTCCGAACCTGGGCGACATTGGGAGGCGATTGATATCAAGTCCCTGATAACAGGCGATGGTGAAGAGGACCCCGTGGCGGGATTCTGAAAATTGAATTATTTAAACAAATTGAGGAACCATAGAGTCATTCACGTTAAAGATACTTACTTTCTCGGTAGAAATAGGGCAAACCGAGTGGCGACCTTTTAGGACAAATTAGCGTCCCTCGTAGCCCGATTACATAACGTTCGGTTACAACCGCACCATGCCTCGTACGGAGTCCTTCTCTTCAGCCTCCTCGTAGGGCATCTGTTACGGATAAAGTTCGCTGTGTTAACGGCCTTCGCCCATAAGGATGGCGGCAGTTCCGACTGGATCAGAAGGCATCTCGCGGTCTCCATCAGGGTGCGATTCCGCCTTTCCGCGACGCCGTTCTGCTCCGGATTGTACGGCACGGTTAGACGTCGCGTGATCCCGTGCTTTTGGAGAAGTTCATCGAATTGTTTGTTCCGGTATTTGAGCCCGTTGTCCGACTGGATGCATTTGATTTTTTTCCTCAGCTGTGTTTCTACGAGGGCTCTGTAGTTTTCGAATTCGCCGAGGACGCGGTTCTTGTGGTCGATGAATTTCACCTCGCACCATCCGGAATGGTCGTCAACGAAGGTGACGAAGAAACGACTCGGGCCGTTAGAAGTGACTCACATCGGACCGCAGATGTCGGAGTGGACAAGATCGCCCGGGTTTGACTCTCTCTCTCTGAACCTTTAGGGAATGGGGAGCGAGACATCTTTCCCTGAAAGCAAAGCTCACATTCAAAATTATCGTTTATGTTGTCTACGCACCTCGGATTGATCCTGTTCTGATGGCTTCGCGCAGAGACTGCAGGTTGAGGTGACCGAGACGTATGTGCCAGTCCTCTAAAGAATTTTTCTTTATTCGTGCGCCGCTGCCTGCCTCTTCGACCATTTTGCACTTGTCGGTTTTTTCGCCTCGAACGTAGTAGAGGCCGTCAATGCGTGTTGCAGCGAGCACTACGTTTCCCCTGCCGTCGATTACCTCTGCTTTCTGCTTGTTGAAGGTTACGTTGAAGCCTTTGTCGGCAATCTTTTCGACCGAGATAAGGTTTGTACGCAGATCCGGAACGTATAGGGTATCGCGAAATTGCACCACCTTTTTGCGACCGTCGGCATCCGTCGCGAGTGAAACGACACCTTTCCCGGTGACCTCCGCGCATGCACTACTGGCCAAGCTGAGTCTTCCGCGCCCGCTCGAGTCGACCTCCGCGAACGCGTCCATGTCGCTGCACATGTGCGACGTGCACCCGCTGTCGACGCACCATCCGCGGCGATCCACGCTTTCACTGATTTGGAAAATTTCTCGCGCACTTGCATCCGGCGCGCCCGACGCGGCGTACAGGCTAACGTTATCCGCGGCCGCGCTGTTTGCAGACTGTTGCTTGGATTTGTCGGCGTGCCAGCATTCTTTCGCCTCGTGGCCGAATTTGTGGCAAATGTCGCATTTTAGACCTTGCCTCTCCGGTTGGACGTCTTTTCTTTTTCGGTTTTTTCCTGGTCGGTTTTGCTCTTCTTCCCCGATCTGCCTCTCTTGCGAAAGGATTTACCGGCAATCATGGCGGTCTGACTCGCCGTCCCGTAGCCGCTTCCTCTTCGCGTCTCGTACTCTTCCAGAATCTTCACGCGCAGCGCCTCGGGGCTCGGGAGGTCGTCACGCAACGCGATCGCGCACCAAAAGTTCTTGAAGCTTTCTGGGAGACTTCGCAGCATCATGACGCTGAGCAGATCGTGGTTGATCTCTATTGTCATGTCGGCCAATTTATCGACGATATCGAGAAATTCTTGCGTTTTTTCGCGCGCGTCGTCGTCGTCTCGCATCTTATGCGAGATCAGGGAATTTAGTAGGGCGGCTTTCCGCATCGGGCCTTTCGATTCGTAGATACCTTCTAGCTTCGTCCAGATTTCCCGCGCGGTCTCGCATCCTTTTACCTGCTTGATAACGGACGGATTTATGGCCAGGATGATGTCCGATTGCGTCTTCAGATCGTTTTCGGTCCAGCGTTGCACTGCGGCTTCTGCCACCAAGTCTCCGCCCGTCGGCTTTACGCACGTGCCGCTCGCGTACCCCCAGGCGTCGTTCTTTATCAAGATCGCCCTCATTTGGATTTTCCAGGTGTCGTAATTCTCATTATTGAGTTGCTCGAAACGTACCGCGCCGCTCGTATTCATCTTTGATACGGGATCGGACTTGTTCGACACGACAATAACCTCGATAGACACGTGCACAATAAGTCTTTTTCGCTGTACTTCGGGTCAGTCTGGGCCCATAACCTGTTGCTGGGATGAGTGGATAAAGGTGATAATACACGAGATCTAGCTTTTGATTTGAACACTTTAATTACGCATGACCCGATGTACAAGGCAGAGAAGCAACCGTACGACTGATACTGAAAGAACGTAAGTGAGTGAAGTTATGGTTACAGTAGAGACTGTAACTGTAGGTGGCGCGATAAGACGCCTGAGTCGCACGTTCCTGTCGGTAAATCTCAACAGATTTTACATCTTTTTTTTTTAAATACATGTTACTTGAGTTAAGTTAGGTAATATAATTTTGTAAAATATGATTATACATGGCAAATTTTTAACATATATGGGCAAAATAACTCAAACTTTACTTATTACAAAAAATGCAATGCTTAAATAATTTTTTTTAAATTATTTTTAGATTTTCTCTTTTATTATTTTTCTTGTACGTACAAACAGAGATTATACAAAAGGAAAAAAACATGTATATGGACATATTTGATATATTATATTATATTTATATAGATGTTTTTATATAAAAATTTTTTTACCGAGAATATATGTAAACACAAAAATGCTTATACAAAAGAATATTGCTGTTATAAAGCATCATAAAAAATGTTGTACACAAGGATTTTAATATATATAACAAAATAAAATAGAAAACATAGAAAATTGCACTTGTTTTTATGCAGTTGCGAAAACATCTCATGCAGAGAGCGAAACGAGCAGAGAAGGATCTTGCGAAAGGGGCATCAATTGAGAGGTTGAGGAACAGAATTTTTGCACCCAATAGTACCTCTTCAGATGAAGAATATATGAACGTACATATCAGTGATAGGAACTCTGTCTTAGAAAATCCACTTAGAATTTGCGATAATATATTAGAAATAAATGAAAATATTAATATTCCCTAGAACAGTTGTCTTGGAAAATACTGAAAATGAAAGAGAACAAGGAGTACATAATGAAAATGTGATAGAAGCGCTTGATTTATCAGATGATGAAAATGATGAAATTGTATTGCAAGATGAAGTTGACCACGAAGATGATGCTTCACAAGATAGTAATGATTATGATGAAGATATAAATAAAAATAATTTTGAAACTGAGGCGCAGAAAGCTATGTTGCAGAAAATTTGAGAGAATGGGCTATTTATGAGGGATCTATTTCAAAGAAAAAGCTCGATAATTTGTTACATAGATTAAACCCAGTTTTTCCAACTTTGCCAAAAAGTTATAAGACATTACTGCGTACACCCAAACATCTTGATGTCTGTGAACTTCCTGATGAATCAATGTTATGGTATAAAGGAATTGTAAGAAATTTAGATGCAATGTTGTTGAATCAATATTTTGACATATATAGTAACATAACTATTGATGTTAACATGGATGGATTGCCTATAACAAAAAGTACACGTTTAAAATTTTGGCCAGTGTTGGGTCGTCTAGTACATACAGACAACAATCCATTTTTGATTGGTTTGTACGTTGGTGAATGGGATCCGGTTAATGTGCACTCTTATTTGCATGATTTTGTCGCTAAAGCAGAACACCTTTTAGAACATGGATATATGCACAATGGTATCAGATACCCATTTATTTTAAGAAATTTTATCTTAGATGCGTTTGCACGTTCTCTTGTTAAGTGTTCCCATACAGCATGAAACATGCAAGAAATGCGCTATAAACAATCTATAAATATTTTAATATTCCACGGGTCATTCAGAATATTTTGTAGAAATTCTATAAATATTCCATGAAATTTTGTCCATTCGGAATATGCATAGAATATTCTACAAATGTCTAATAAATATAGTACATTTAAAAAATTCATAGAATGTTCTATAAATATTTTGACAAATATAGAATATTTGGAATATTTACGGAACATTTTGTTAATATTCTTAAACATTTATAGCATGTGCTATGAATATTCTGAAAAACTTTTCTAGAATTGTTATGAATATTTCAATAATAATCTGTGAACATTGCAATGAACATGAAATATTCAGAATATTAATAGAATATTTTTTACATATTAGTAGAATATTTTTAAAATAATCTATAAACATTTTAGGAAAAATATTGAAGACATTCTAATTATTCTAGGAATATTTTGGAACATTATATAAATATTCTGGAAAGCATTAATAAAAACTTTTTAGAAATCCGAGACCCTTGCGAGCTAACGAAGGGGAAGCGTAACGAGACCGCGAGAGAGTCCCCAGGTAGGAAACGCCGATACTCGAGAAACGGGCCAAGTCTGGCACGAGTGTCGGCTTGCCGACGTTTAATGCCCAAGCCTGGCCCAACTATTACCCGAATTTGGGTAGCCGAGGCTTGGCAAGCAAGTGCCGCCCAATATTGGGCCAAAGCTTAATCTTTATTTTTTATCATTATTATTAGATTTACAATTTTCTCTTTAAAAAAATAATTAAAAATATATAATTTTATAAAAAAATTTTATAATAAGCCGGCACTGGTTTCTGACATTCACCCGACATTGAGAAATATTATATCATATATCTAATTCAAATTTTATTACTCTTTTTAAACTGAATTTGTTTCTTAAGATGATTTTTGGAAAATTATATATTTGCGCTGGTTATGACATATGTAGATTATATATAACGCTTACATCAAATTAAGAAATAGTCTACCACGTAAGGCAGTTGGCTCACGATCCAGAGGTCCCGAGTTCGAATCCCACCAAGGTAAGTGTGTTTTTCAAATACGAGAAAATATTTATGATCATAGACTGCATTTTAAGAAACAAATTAGTCAAAAAAAATAGTAATAAAATTTCGAAATAAATATTTTTTTTATGTCGGGTGAATATTAAATGTACTTATACAGAATAATGCGATATCCCATTTTTAATGTTCCTAAAATAATCTATAAATGTTCTATAAATATATTTTGCATATATAAAAAAATTATGGATTATGCGGAAAAATTTATAAAACATTTGTAGATTATTCGAGAATATTTACAGAAATTTCTAAGGACATTCAAAGCGGGGTATTACACGTTCTTTGCACATTTATAGATCATTCATAGAAAATTCATGAATATTCTAAAGAATATTTATAGAACATTCATGGAATATTTCATGCTGTATGGGTTGTGTGGACTATAATGGTTACGGTGCATGTGAGAAATGTACTGTTGTTGGAGAATATATTGATGATCGTATGATTTTTATGCAACACGTGCATGGAAAGTGCCCCATTACGCACGCTGCGCGTGCGTGATAGACCACTTTCCAGGCACTTGCAACATAAAATAGGGTGTGTAAGCCGTGCGTAAAGATGAAAATTCCCGGGTGCGGTTACCGCACTCGCCTTTTCATCTTACGGCACTTGTTACACAAATAACTATTTTGAATCTGGATGCTCCATTACGCACAGACGAATCTTTCCGAAATCAAGATGATCCACTGCATCACATTGGAGTGACTATTTTACTTAGAATTGCAAACATGGTATCACAATTCAGACTTGATTCTTTTCATTTAATATGGCATGGTGGCTTTAGACGATTGCTTTTCGCTTGGATAGAATGGAATGGACTCTGGAAGCTTTCACGAAATGAAAAAACCGAAGCCTCTAATTTACTTATATTTCTTGCTGCTTTCTGTTCAAGTGATTTTAATCGACCACCCAGACCACTGGACTACTGGAAAATGTATAAAGGTACAGAGGACCGACGTTTGTGTCTGTATGATGGACTTCTTGTGTTTAAACACGTTCTAAAAGAAGAGGTGTACAAACATTACCTATTTTTTCAAGCTGCTATGTACATTTTATGTAGTCTTGTGCTAGTAAAATTGATGTGTGATTATGCACATGATTTGCTGTTAATATTTATCCGGCATTCTGCAGTTTTGTATAGCAATAAGTTTATTGTATATAACATTCATTCTTTATCTCATTTGTCAAAAAAGTGCAAAGATCACGGTCTACTAGATAAGTGCATTTCAGTGCATTTGTGTTCGAGAATTTTTTGAAATCTTTGAAAAGTTCTTTAAAATCATGTTACAAACCTCTGCATCAAGCTGTCTATCGTGATTTGGAGCGAACAAAGAAAGTACCAGTCAAATTGTCAGATGGAAGGAAAATTCTGTTTCTCTCACAGATGTACGTAAACGCAGAAGAACGAATCAATGGCTCTCATTTTCGTTGTTTGTCGATTGGCAATGTAAAAATAAAAATTGGTCAAAAAGATTCATGCTTTAGGACATCTAAAGGAAATATTTATGTTCTTATTAAAATTATTAAAAGAGGCAATTCGGTGCTTCTAATTGGCAATAAATTTCAACAAATGGAAGATTATTACACTTCTTTCCTCAACGTTAGGTATATTAAAAGTTTCAAATTTGGACAAAGTAAGACACGTCATTTCTGTGGAAAATGTGGAAGTCAAATGTTGGTTAATGCCTGATGGTCTGGAGTTTTTTCTGTGTGCTATTGTTGCATATTATTCCATTATTGTAACGATCTGTCAATTGTCTGTGTGTGACATTTCACTTTCTGACACATGTGCTACTTGTACGTTGTTTTTATATATGTATGCAATTTCATAAATAATGTCAGTTTTTTACGACTTTAAGATATATGTCCAATAGAACATATCAGCTTATCCTTACTCATTAGTCAAACAGTAAATTGCATTTAAGTCAGGAGTTTTTTTTGCTATTTTTCTACATTTGCGTATTTACAAATTCTGACAAAATTGCGTTACAGACTGACAAGGATTCATATAAAGTTACTCATCTAACTGTTTATATACTGCTTTCTATATATTTTGTATTATAAAATGCTTTTATCATTTATTTATTTATGTTATACTTTCTTGTTTTATTTTGCAGTTTGTTGTTGTAAAATTTTTACAAACTGAAGAAGATAATAACATTTATTATGAGGTTGCTCTGGCCAAATGGTTAGTACAAGTTGATGAAAATATGATTGAAACAATTCTTTGGCCAGACAGTGATGCATTAGCGGGTAAATTAATGCGCACCGAGGCGAGAGCAGATGAAACTTGGCAACAGTTGGAAGTAGAAGTTAAAAGATATTATGTTACATATATTAAGGTGTACAAATAGTAAAGTCGAGACTTAAAAGCATTTGAAAATGCACTAAAATATATAAATTTCTGAATATATATATATATATATATATATATATATATATATATATATATATATATATATATATAT
>NW_020211262.1:52498-56115 GCF_003070985.1 Temnothorax curvispinosus | reverse complement strand
TATATATATATATATATATATATATATATATATATATATATATATATTATAAATTTAATAAAAATTTAATTCGTTGTTATTGTCAATTTGTGAATAATTAAAAAATAAAAAATGGAAATTTTTTGCCGATACTTGCTTATCACTACAAAATGCATGATATCAGCACAAAATTACCTTTTTCAAAAAAAGGTAAAAAAAGGCGCCAAGTACACGCGCAATGTATGTTGTAAATCTAAAAATCTTAAATGGTAGTAGCTTTATTTCTTCCTAACAAAATAATTTACAAAATTGCGTTACTTAACTCAACCCAAGTGATATGTATGTAAATTCAAAAATCTTAAATGGTAGTAGCTTTATTTTTTTCTAACAAAAAATTCACAAAATTGCGTTACCTAACCCAACCCAAGTGATATGTATAGTAGCTTTATTTTTTCCTAACAAAATAATTCACAAAATTGCGTTACCTAATTCAACCTAAGTGATACGTATTTCAAAAAAGATGTGAAATCTTTAAATTGTGCCAATTGCAAAGAGAATATATATACTTTGAAAAATAATTGTTGTGCAACTACTTTAAAAAAATAAAAGTCAAGTAGTACGTATCTTTGTATTCCCATTCAAGGGTCTTCTCGTTCCAACCCAAGCTTTAATTCTTTTTAACAAAATTATAATATTACAAAAAAATTATTTTAATCACAAAGAATTAAAGAGATAACAGTACAAAATAAAAATATTTAATTAAAATAAAATAAATAAATTTTTCTTGTAAAAAAAGCTTGATGGAGCTTTAAGAAACATTTTAAGACTAGAACCAATTTGCTATCTATATTTTAACTGGTACTTTACTCTTGTACGTATGGGGTGCTAACGTTCTGGCCGGCTGAAGGGGATGAGCACGGAAATCTCATTGTGCATATTTTGAGAGCACATAAATTAAGGAACATTTTAAGACTAGAACCAATTCGCTATCTATATTTTAACTGGTACTTTACTCTTGTACGTATGGGGTGCTAACGTTCTGGCCGGCTAAAGGGGATGAGCACAGAAATCTCATTGTGGATATTTTGAAAGCACATAAATTAAGGAACATTTTAAGACTAGAACCAATTCGCTATCTATATTTTAACTGGTACTTTACTCTTGTACGTATGGGGTGCTAACGTTCTGGTTGGCTCCAGGGGATGAGCACGGAAATCTCATTGTGCATATTTGGAGAACACATTAATCGAAAAACATTTTAAGACAATAATTATTTCGCTTTCTGTACTTTAACTGATACTTTAATCTTATATCAGTAGTATGTAGATCTTTTTTTGCGTATATCTTTTAAACTATTACAGATAGACTAATTTTGTTTAAGGCATTTAAAAGCACATAAAGAGCACATAATTCTAGCATATTGAGTTTTTTATTTTATATGTAATTTTAATGAGGGGGGTGCTAGCTTACGTTAAGCCAGCACCCCCACTTTCAATTGCGATTTCCCGCGAAACTGCTCGAGCACAAAAATCGCGAATAGAGCACATAATAGCACATAAAGAGCACTTAATTTCTACATATGTGTTATTCCGTTTTTTTGTGGGGGGGGGGGGTGCTAACTTAACAGACATTTGTTCAACCGTATATAGTAAAAATGACAAAGGTGCAAAAATTGAAATGTCAAAATTGCCGGGGCGGAGTCGTCACACCCCCGGGGCGGAGTCGTCACTCTATTCTCGGACTGGATTTTAAATGAAAAAACATCATTCCGATCATGAAAAATAATAGGATACATTTTATTAATTATTTTTAATAGAAAAATGGAAACATTTATTAATTAAAAACACGATGGCGGAAAATAATTACAAAAAAAGCGCACACACTTGTGTGCCCTATGCTCGCTTCGTAGTTTACGGCTTGCCACGGGGTCTCCACCGTGTCTCGTCAGCTGTTCCTGTCGACCCTTAATGAAAATCACAACATGGCATATAATCTCACTGAACTCCGTTGGTTACATGGGCACCATAAGTAGCGTTCACTATATTAATAGCAAGTTCACACAACATACAGGTTTCGAGATAACTGTAGTGACGACTCCGTCCCGGTGACGACTTCGCCCCGGTCTCCCCTATTGATACCAGTAGGTATATAAATAATTTTTTTTCTTCTATTTTCTGATTTATTTACGTTATACATATTAATAGCAGTATGTATTAGCAGTTTATAATTAATATATCTATAATTATTGAATGTTTTTTTTGCTGAAATAAAAAAAAAGATAATAAACTGTTAACTAAAGCTTCGAACCAAACAAATAGCTTCCTTCGCCAGTAAATGAATTCAAAACAGAAGTCGTTTTTGTTCGACCCGACTGGCCAAATAATTAATTTATTTAAATTCACAACGTTTCGGCTGCGATTTTAGCCCTTCTCAAGTGATTAATCAAGCCATAAACCCTCAAAAACCGCGTACAAAATATCCATCGCAGCCGAAACGTTGTGAATTTAAATAAATAAATTATTTAGCCAGTCAGGTCGAACAAAAACAATTTCTGTTTTAAAGCTTCGAAGTTGTTAACATTTTCTGAAGTGTGATTATTAAAATTATAAATATACATATTGTATAAGTTATATACTCAGACAGCACATAAAACTAAAAGACGACTGTGGCGGCTGTGAGCGCCCCGAGAGACAGCGGTTCAACCGCCACACCGCGCGCTTGGAAGCGCGCCCCTACAGAACGGCAACCCGTTCTCCGTGTTCTGCCGGGCAAGAGCGCCAGCAGCACGGCAACCAGCCGCGCGTAGTAAACACGTGCTTTCGGCATGATAAAGGATAACAACAAGCAAATCACCGCTAGGCGGCTGAGCTTCCGCGTAAGAAAAATTCGGCAAGGAAGGGTATATAAAGGCCGGTAGCAACGACACTTTCAACTGTCTTTACTCAGCAGTGCTCCGGTGAGAAAGCTCATGGCAAGAAGTTTTTTTGGGATAACCACGCTGCGAAAGTGGAATCGTACAAAGCCACCGACTTCCCGCTCATCGCTGCCGCCACAACAACTCGTGCAGCCGCAGGATCACCGACCTGTCGCGTGGAAGCTCGTACGCTTAGAGTCACCGCCGTGGCCGCCTACTCGGCCTCCGAGGGACTACTTGACGATGTGGGATATACGCCTTTGACGCTACACTTCTCCACGGTACACCGTGCCGACGCTACTGTCACCGCTACCACCGTCCCCAGGGGATTTTCGCTCTTAGGGAACCCAGACCGTGCCACCGACACGGGTCCACCGAGGCCTCCAAATCCAGCTTCCGACTAGTGGCGCGGAAACGCAGACGGACAGCGAGTGGAAAGCACCGACCGCTGAGAGGGGAGTACAGACGTACCTCCCGAGCCTCGTAGACTCACAGGCGACACAGACTGAGGACTCTGATCTCGACCACCGAGAGTCGTACACACCGCCCGGGACACCGCCGGCGCCGCGGCGTGGAGGAAACCCGGCCTGTGGGAGCCACGTAGCCCGGTCTACAATTGCGTAAACGTAGGGTTGTAGGAGTAGGAGTAGTAGTAGTCGTGAATCTTGTACAACGGATCAATCTACAATAGAGTAACAATACGTAGTAAACTTGATTAAAGCAA
>NW_020211262.1:0-27498 GCF_003070985.1 Temnothorax curvispinosus | reverse complement strand
ATTATAATTGTGATAAGCAGCTTTACTTACAACTTGCATGAAAGCTTCTTGATCAGTTTTTAGCATATCTTCAAATTGTCAATGGAAGATAAAGGGATGAGATATTGTCCAATCTTTGTATCTTGTACAATACTTTCCTTAGAATATTGCTCAGCCTCGCGGCCCGAGTACATCAAGAATATGTTCGATCCTTATTAATACTTTGGTTTTTTTTTTTTCTTCTGCAAATCTCTCTCTTATATAGGTCGAAAAATAGATCTTGAATCACCAGCTACCTATTTACAGCACATTAGATAATTGCAGGGTTCTTATCATTAATATGCAAGATTTAGAATATAATAATTACTTACCCATATAAAAATGTTGTATACAATTAAAAGCGCTCGACAGCGCACAAGCGCACAAGCACAAACGTACGTATATATGACACACTCACACATCATACGTATATGTAAGATAATGCGACTACAGTCTCCAGAACTATTACTGCTTCCGATTGGCTGTCGCAACAAGCGTGCGTTTGCTCATGATCTCGACGCACTCAAACAGCTGAAAATAATCGGCAGTAAATTGCAAGAAAATAGCAAATAATTCCACTATATAGTTTCTACCGATACCCAAAGAACGTTATTTGTAGTTAAGGGGGTTTTTTCCAAGTAGTCCTCGGATGAGGACAGTCATGTGCCTTCTGCCCAACAGCAACTGGCACAAAGAATCCAATCCCAATAAAAAAAAAAGTCATCTAAAACCAAAAAACTTGACCCGGGTACAATTATTATATCGAGCTCCAATGTCAAATAATTCTGCCCGTTGCTTTAACGTATTTGAAGATAATGTACAGCACGTCCCAGTTTTTCTCTTGAATAAGACGAAAGATATCAATATCTTCCGTGAAGTTAACCTCTCTCAATTCAGCATCTAAAACAACTCTGTGTTCAACATATTTGTTACATCTCAAAACAAAATGGTGGACATCCTCGCATTCGCAACCGCATTCGCATCTCTCATTTACAATATAATTCTTTCTCTTGAGGGAAGCACCCAGGTTATAATGATTTGCTCTCAAGCGATTGATGAACGTAACGAAGTATCTCTCCGCTCTGACTTTGCGGAACCACGGTACAGATGAAGCTCGATCATAAAACTTTTCAAAATAGAAAGCGCCTTTATGTAAAGCGTCGCGAGCGATCGATACTTGTGTAGACTCCCATGCTTCTTTTCTCGCATGCGCCAGCAAATCCCCCACCGGAACCGCAATGGTGGGATCAGCCTCCTCCTCCGTCGCCTCTTTAGCCAATCCATCCGCGATCTCGTTTCCCAGAATTCCCGCGTGAGCGGGAATCCATACGAGTACAATCTTCTTATCACAAAATTTCTCCAACTTGTAAATCAATATTCTAGCCTCCGTAACGTATTTATTCTTGTGGACATTTAGGTGATTATTATTAATAGACTTGAGAACAGCTTGACAATCAGATAAGATAATTATCTCACTACCACCCACATATCTGCGTGTCCAAAGCAAACGAAGAGCAGAGCAAATAGCGAAGGCCTCCGCAGTGTAGGAAGAGCAAAGGCCGGGCAGACTAATCTTAAAAGCCTCCTCCTGATCGCAGATCACAATACTCACTCCCGTGGATACCGCTGCCTCCCTACAGGAGCCATCCGTAAAGAAGATGTCTGGGTTCGGGCTCAAATGATATTTACTAATAATTTTTTGGATAAGAGAACAGTCAGAGAAACTTTCTCGCTTTCTCCCCGCTCCGATGTCCATGTCAACGGCAGGCATAAATGTGTGGGCGCTGTACGAGCCGCTAAAGACCGGGAATTTCTCAACAGGACCAATGAGGTGCTTAGTTCGATTAACTCTTTTCCATATTTCCGACAACAAGGAAGACCCATACGTAGGCTGTCTATACCGTACAAAATTCTCACCCTCATCTTATCACATAAACCATTTTGATTATGGGCAATAGCCTTGTTGGCAAAGTTGACACCCAGCAACACAGCCCGGTCCTTCAAGTATGTCACTTTAGCCTCCGCAACAATCACATTGTTGGGGGTGGAGTTCCTATAGCCAAGGGCCGTACGAATACCAAGGAACTGAGCCCTTTCCAATTTAAGCTGCAAGGAGGCCATTCTGGGAAAGAACACGAAGCTTCCATAATCAATAATTGACCTTACAAGACACTTATAGAGCATAAGTGCAGTATTTACCTCCATCCCCCTAGAGACTCCACAGAGGTATCTAATAATAGAATTTGCTCGGTTTACCTTGCCCCTTAGTTCCTGTATTTGACGCTCGAAGCTCAGCCTGTTGTCCAGCCAGATACCCAGGAATTTTGCACCGCCGCAATTGGGAACGTCACATCCATCAATACGTATATTCAGCTGTCTATCGATGTATCCACTCCTGGAAAACTCTACTAACGCAGTCTTCCTCGGCTCCAGATCGAGTCCCATGCTGCGTAAACGGTCAGCAATGATGTTAATCGCTCGTTGTAGCAAGAGTCGATTACGCTCTCGGTTCGGTCCACGGATGTATAGCCCGATGTCGTCTGCAAACTCGACCGCCTCAACACCCTCCGGCAAGTCCGCACACAGACCCTGCGTGTACAAAGAGTATAATACCGGGCTCAGGACAGCACCCTGCGGGAGCCCCCTGTAAACAAGTCGATCCACCGAATCGCAAGCGTTAACTATGAATCGAACTTTTCTTTGGTATAGCCAATTACTAATGAATCTGGCTATGGCGGGGGGGCAATCAAGTGCTATCAATCTCCTCAGCATTACCCCGTAATCCACACAGTCATATGCGGCAGAGACGTCAAGGAACGCAGCCAGAGTATACTCCCCGACGCACATTGCAGTCTTAATATCCGCAACAATTCTCACCAGGTTGTCGGCGCATGACCTGCCCCTGCGGAAACCGCTCTGCGACGGACTAAATTTCTCTTCCTTCTCCGCCCACCAGACCAGTCTTTCATTGATAATCCTTTCCATCATCTTGCCGATACAGGAAGATAATGAGATAGGCCTAACCTTTTCACAGCCCACCTTATCAATGAAGATTACTTGGTAATTAAACCAATCACTGGGAAGGGAACCAGTAGACCACACCCTGTTGAAAATGTCCAGCAGGAAGTCTCTAGCGCTGTCCGGGAGAGCCTTGATGGTCTTGTATTCAATGCCGTCCAAACCGGGAGATGAGTCCTTCCGTATCATCTCCAGAGCTCTGACCATTTCCCCACGAGAGAACGGTGCATCCAGCTCGTCATCAGGATGGCACTCCTCAAAATCGGATACAGGTTCCACACCCACAAAGGACGGGGCCAAGCTCTCGATAGTGGACCTGATCACGTCTTCCCTATTCCTGGTGGGCCAAGTATTCCACTCCAAATTTCTTCTGGCATTCTTAAGGATGCGCATAGTCTTCCAGACGTATGAGAGACTCGTGAACCTGTCAATCCCCTTGCAGAATTCCTCGAAACTAGCTTTCTTCTTTAATTTAATGGTCCGTCTAGCCGAAGCTGCCGCCTTTTTATACCCAAGCCAATCGTGTAGGCTCTTGGTATTCTTAAAGGCCCTCAGGGACTCTCTTCTAATACGAATGACCCTGTCGCATTCTCCGTCCCACCATTTATGCGAAGGTCTCCTCTTGTTCGGGGGAATCCTCGTAGGAGGGGAAGGATACTTCCTGCCAGAGGCTACAGCCACAGCATTCCTGACAATATCAATAAAAGAAGAATAGCAGGCCTCTAAATCTGTTTCCAGAAGACCCCGCAGCAGCGGAGTCTTCTCTCTCATTTCCGATTCTACCACCTGTTGAAGTCGACTCCAGTCGGTCTTCTTATTTGTAGTTAACCTAAATTATAGGTTATATAGATTATCATATCAGCTACTATTCATAGCACATATGGTTAATTGAGTTCTTATTATTAATATACAACTTTTAGAATATAATAGTTACTTACTTATATATAAATATACTGTAAATAAAGAGCACTCCGCACTGCTCGATCCACACGTGTGTATACGCACTCACGCATCGTACGTAAATGTACGCATCATGGCTGTCGCGATGAGCGTTGGGCACAATATAAAACAATAACATTCTAACAACAGAAAATTAATATACTACCAACGTTATTTCCAAGTCCAAATTACAAGGAATTTTGAACTGTTGCATTAATCTCAAATAAATGTCAGAATAACATTTGAAAAATATTTTCTGTAACGTTTTTAAAATATTTTAACAACATTCAGAAAAATCATATTACGAAATAATATTTTTTAAATATGTGTATAATATTATTAAAAAACGTTTAAAAAATACACATAAAGTCAATATTTTTAAACGTTAATTTAATGTTCCTTGCTTACTGGGCAAAACCCATCGTCGAAATTAATAATGTCTCGATGATTGATCCGAAAAAGTGCTGTGTGAATCCGACAAACTAAGTCGGCTCACAGTTTTTCAATGTTCATATCGAAAAGACGTTATATATTGCCAGTCACGGTCGATTTAAATTACTTTAATTGTTATTCTATATACTGGCGAAAGAAATTTATTATTTTGTTTATAGGTTTAAAGTCTTTATTCCCTCTTAAGGTCGAGTGTCAATACCGCGATTTTTGACGCTCAAGCCGCGCGATTGCAGCCGCGCGTCTTTGATTAATGTCTGCTTTGCATGTAATACAATGGAACTATTGCCAATCCCGTGTTTTTAGTCGTTCGACTCTAGCGATTGTGGCGACGCGATTCAGAATCGCGCGACTCAACTGCTCCTGGAGCAGTCTAGCCGCGCGGCTCAGTTCACTCAATTGTATTTGGAGCAGTTTAGTCGCTAATATTTTGGCAAGTTCTACTTTTTAATTAAATTAACGTTTCACAACATGAATGATTTTATGCTGTGTGAATTGGTGAACAACTATAAATGGTTATATGACCCACAAGATAAAAATTATAAAATTTTTTGAAATTCTTCTGTCTCTCTCGCAATAAGCAAATCATTTAGAGCACTCCTATAGCTTTCACAAAATAATAATAATGTAATTTCTTCCTCTTCTTCTTCTTTAATAGTATGAAGAATTATTAAAGTTTTTTTCTCCATGTTTCATAAAAGACTGCACACAGAAAAATAATCATTCTATAATGACTTTATTGTAGATTTGCAGATTAAGTATTGATAAGGTTATATCTATCCGGAAATCTACTATAAAAAGTCGTTGTAAGTATTACATTCACTCAAAACAAGATTCTGGCTTTTCAAAGACTTGTGTCAAGATATTTGAAAACTATTAATAAGAAAATATTCTTCGTTATAAGAAAACTTACTTAAAAAAAATAAAATATTCTTTTCCTTAGCTGTAGAATAATTATTTTTCTCTGTGAAATCGCGCGACTCTCATCGCGCTTTTGACAACAGTATGCGCGACTGCTGTCGCGCGATTAGTGCCGCGCGGCTGCAATCGCGCGGCTTGAGCGTCAAAAATCGCGGTATTGACACTCGACCTTTACAAAACAATCTGTACTGGTATTATCTGTACTGGTATCAGGGACATCCCGCAATCGCTATTGAGAACCTTCTCGATAATATAGAATCCTCCCCGAAAGCGATCGAAGTTCATAGGTTAAATTGTAGAGTTAAAGACGGCAACTCGTACAAGTACGAACCTTTGCGCACCGTATGCATTAAATTCGCGGGACAAAGTTTACTAGGCAGCGTCTCTATTTTTAAAGTCAGGCATGTCGTTCTTCCCTTCGTCCCTAAGGTTAAGATTTGTTTCGCGTGTTATAGAGCGTGGTACATAAGTAAGGTTTGCAAGGGCAAACCTCGCTGTTTATATTGTGGCAAAGACAAGCATGACGAGGAAGTGGAATGTTCTAGTAAGGATTCCCCTCACAAATGTATTAACTGCGGCGGGCCGCACCTGGCCAAACCTTTTGATTTCCCGATTATTACGAACCTAAGAAAGACCTACACGCTCGCGGTTGCTAAGAACCTTCCCCTCTTTAAAGCCAAGAAAAAGATAAGATCTACCTCAAGCTCCTCCTTCACCAATTCCGATGGTAGGTTCGAGTATTTCAACTATCCTGATCTCTCAGCTACAAGGAGAGCTTCACAGGTCTCCCCTTTGTTTTCAGTGGACTCGCAAGATTTCACTTCTTACAATCGCTTCACCGAGCTCTTAAAACACAGAGAAAATGATATGCCTTTCTTTTACGCGAAAGCGCTCTCAAACTCGAGGAAATCTAGTCTCCGTTCGCATCCATCTTCCCCGCGTTCACACGTCACCTTTTTTGATAACTCGCCCGCTCGGACAAGCGGCCGCAATAAATCTTCTTATTCCTATTCGCCTGAACATCGAGAAGCTTTGTTCTTCTCTGATGGACGGGCCCAATCTTACAATTTTAATTTAAACTCTCCTCCCTCTCCCAGAGTTTATAACCCCAACTTCGCTACAGATTCTAATGTCGAACTGTCGTCGAAAAACGGACATCAAGACATGTTCAATTGTCTTGCTATGACTTTGAATAAGCTCAGGATTGCTATCTCGGCCCTTAGACCATTGCTAGCTCTTGTTCAAACGAAAGGTGCCCTAATCCCACCGTCGCAGCTCCCTCCTTTTTGTCTCCTTGATGACCCGCCACTATAGTCATAGTCAATGAATGCTATAGTCATAGCCTTCGCGATTAAAAAAGCAAAAACTAACGCCTGATTCCACTAACATTCTGCAATGGAATTGTAGAGGAATCAATAAAATAAATTGCCAGAGTTCAGGGCTCTGGCCCATAAATTTAACATAATCTGCCTGCAAGTAACCCTGTTAGATCCTGATAAGAATATTGATATTAAAAGTTTCAACATCATCAAGTCAGATAAAAGTATTGTGGGAGCCCGAGGCATCTGCACTCTACTCAGGAATAATTTTGCTTCTACTGTCTATGATTTATCGAACTTCGCGCACCCTTCGGTAAAACTGGTCGCAATCACCGTTCCCTTCCAACGTCAAGAGCTCTTTATTTGTAACATATACAGACACAAGGGACAACCCAGGTAGCAAGGTGACGTTAATATGACGTCAATAATTAATAAGTTGAACGAACTTACCTGAAGTGAAGTTCGACTGTAATTATGCTGTCTCGCCCAGATGGATATATGTGTAGTACGCCCCCTGCGCGTTTACCAACAGGCGATTTTAAAGACTCTAAAACGCGCGTTTTCTCGGTTCGCGCGCGAGTCTAGTGTCCCCTCCCCGCCGTAGCGCGGATAAAGTTCCGAAAACGGCCCCCCTCCGATTTCGATGAAACTTTGTGAAAAGCTTTGTCTTGGGTTAAAATGAAAGCCCTTAAAAGGAATTTTGGCGACTCCTATGATAAAGCCCTTTTTTAAGATAAAATGATAAAAAATATAAGAAAACTTTCATAATTCTATGAGCTAACCCACGTGGATCAGTGGGGTGCTTTAGACAGTAAAAAAGTAGGTAAAGCGCGTCAACTAACCCATGTGGGTCATTATGGCGCTGTAGACAGTAAAAAAGTAGGTACAGCGCAGCACCTTACTCATGTGGGTCAGTGGAGCGCTGTAGACAGTAAAAAAGTAGGTAAAGCGCGTCAACTAACCTACGTGGATCAGTGGTTCGCCTTGAACAGTATTGAGTGCGTAAAGCTAACCCACGTGAATCAGTGGCTCGCGTTGATCAGTACCGAGTGTGTAAAGCGCAGCATCTTACCCACGTGGGTCAGTGGTTCGCGTTGAACAATATCGAGTGCGTAAAGCTAACCCACGTGGGTCAGTGGTTCGCCTTGAACAGTATCGAGTGCGTAAAACTAACCCGCGTGGATCAGTGGGTCGCGTTGAACAGTATCAAGTGCGTAAAGCGCGTCAACTAACCTATGTAGGTCATTGAAATCGGTGAGGTCGCCCTTAATCTAGACATTTACCATGTGTTTTTTATCTAAAGGGAACCTATTCACAAAGTTTCACCTAAATCGGAGCGCGGACATTTTTGGAAAAACAGCCCTATATTTTTTATCATTTTATCTTAAAAAATGGCTTTATCATAGGAGTCGCCAAAATTTCTTTTAAAAGCTTTCATTTTAACCCAAGACGAAGCTTTTCACAAAGTTTCATCGAAATCGGAGGGGGGCCGTTTTCGGAACTTCACCCAATAATTTAGTAAAACAACGGGAACCAGGATTGCACTGGCTACTCTGGAACTACTGTAACTCCTTCCGCCCTGTCCGTGATAATTTTCCGTAAAACTTTTAAATTTAAAATAAACGGGGGAAAGGCGTAAAAATAATCAAGACACAAAACTGGAATATTTTGCATTGATAGATGGGGTAATTATAACCAAAAATTCCAGGTAATTGATGTAATTGATAAAGTTTGTGACGTTGCACCGCGTGCACGTCACAGTCTTCCTCATTCCCATCTTTGTATTGCGCGCGTACTGCCGAGTTTATAGTTTTCAGGAAGAAGCGGCCGGAGGGCCCGTTTAGACAGCGTGGCGCCATCCGCCGGTGCGGTGAAGCGCCCTGATCTAGAGGGCCGCGAGTCGAAGCCGCGGGAATGATCGAGAGACTGTTGAGGAGACCGCGAGCGTGAACGGACGTCCAAGGAGAGTTGTACGGAGACAATAAGCGAGGGCGGCGGCCCTAAGAGATAGATTGAAGGAAGGAAGGAAGGACGGGATGTAACCAGCCACCCATCCCAGACATCAGGTATCGGGGAACGGCGGGCGGAGTGTCAGTATCGTGTCGCGTAAGATTTTGAGAGAGACGCGTAGGCTTGCTTGAGAGTTTCCTTGCCTACGCGCCATTGCCGTGAATCCCTTGAGAGGAGTATCGCTTTTCGTTTCGTTTCGTTTCGTTTCTCCGAGTAGGACATATCCCGCCCGCTGACTCCCCGTAAGAATATCGAAGGGGCGTCCGTTTCTTTCCGACTCGACCGACCTGGGATCGGAGAGTAAGAACGGTGCGGCGCCGGCCGCCCGTCACGAGGGTGATGCGTGTCGTGGGATAAAACCTCGCCGGTCGACTCAACAGTCCGTCGCGTTAGATTACCGTTTCGAGTATTCGGAGATTACCGTTTATGATTATCGTGTCTATCGTTTAGTGTGTAAGATATCGGCGTTCTCGGTAGAGTTAGTTTTCGCGTAGTGAAAACTTCGCCGTGCGGGCTTTCCACGCGTCCGGCCGTTCAGGGGCGTGTCGGCCTCCGGGATACGTAAAGGACCGCGCCCGGTACGGAAAGTGTGAGGCGTCGGCATACCGGACTTAGAGTCAGCCTTCTCGAAGAAGGTGCCCGAAATCGACCGCGATTAACGTTCAGAAATTGAGAGTAAGATTTACTCCGGCTGAGAATACCGCACGCCCCGGGCTGAATTAGGCGTGAGTATCACGTGCTCGCGGTGTGGACCGTACGGCGAGGCTTCTCGTTACGTTCGAGGGGTGTTATGCGAGAACTCCTATGTTGTGTGTATCGTTTAGTTTGTGAGAAACCTTGAGTTGTATTTGCGTGTATCGTTTAGTTTACGAGGAACTTTATTTTGCGTGTATCGTTTAGGTTGCGAGAAACCTTGAGTTATATTACGCGTATCGTTTATTTTGCGAGAACTTATATTGCGCGGATCGTTATTTTGCGAGAAATTATTGTGCGCGTATCGTGTATTTTGCGAGAAATTATATTGCGCGGATCGTTTATTTTGCGAGAAATTATTGTGCGCGTATCGTGTATTTTGCGAGAAATTATATTGCGCGGATCGTTTATTTTGCGAAAAATTATTGTGCGCGTATCGTTTCTTTTGCGAGAAATTATTGTGCGCGTATCGTTTATTTTGCAAGAAATTATTGTGCACGTATCGTTTCTTTCGCGAGAGATTATCGTACGCGTATTGTTTAGTTAGCGAGAACTTATGCGAGAAATCCCGATGGGGTCTCGTCTCCTCAGAGAGAAACCTTTATTTTGCGTGGGCCGTTCGTTCTACGAGTAGTCCTTATTTTGTGGATATTGCTCCTTTGGCGAGAATTTTCGCGTGTAGCGGTTTCCGAGAACTTTCCGTTTGCGTACGTTGAAGTAGAGTCATTCTCAGTAATTGGTCGCGCAGAAATAGAGTAGAGTCATTGTAGTTACTATTCGGTGTGACGTGGTGGATGTGGTCCTAATGATGGATCTCAGGAATGGGGCATATTTGGCCCTACGCTAGAACTGACGGAACACATAACGTCACACTTATTTTTTTTACTTCATCAGAGAGTCTCGCGTCTGAGGTGATATCTTTATTACGGCGTTCGGCGTAGTTCATCGTGTGTACTATTTCGTGATTGCGGGTATTATTTCGCCGACATATATTATTACTTTTCGCGTATTTCATAGCGTAGATCTTCCGTGTAGTATTACTTTTTGCGTATTTCATCGAGTATTTCTTGCGTGTATTATTTCGTCGTCTTTACTACGGCCGTGCCGTTCACCGCGTGGATTATTCCTTGCGTGTATTAGCTCGTCGGTGCATATTATGATGTTTCACGCATTTCACCGCGTAGATTGTCCCTGACGAGGACTGCTCCGTTAGAGTATACTATTGCGCTTCGCGTATTTCCTAGTGTAGAGAGTTCCGTGTTGCGAGTACAAGCTACACGTACGTTTTCCGAGAATATTATTTCTGCGTCCGAGTTATTTACAACGCGCGGACCCTTCGAAGGACCTTGCGTGGTCCGGGAACGGCGAATGATCGCGGTGAGTAATTCGCTCGCGCCCTGTAAGTTGTAACGATATTATCCAGCTTGTTCTTATATTATATTTGATTTACCTGCTACTTGAGTGCTTTCTTTTGTGTTTGTTTCGCCTCGCCAAGGTCAAACCCCTCTGCCTTCAGCCTATGTAAGGACCCCGACCCTCTAACGAAATTCCTGAGCAGTCGTTGCGATCGGTCAGAGCGGATGTGTCATGACGTGTGAATTAAGAGTTGTGTCGATAATTAGAGTTTATGTCGGATCTTTGTAGAGTTCATGTCGAGTACTTTTCGCGGGTTAGAGTAAACGGTGGTGTGGCCGTATCCACACCTGGCGCCCAACATTGCTTAGTATCGCTTTCGAGATCCGCTCTGTCACCCGATCATATATTTGCTACGTGCTTTAGTCCCGCCTCCCGCCTCGGGGAAAATCACATAGAGAAATAAGCGTCGCAAGTTATCCCTGAAACCGAAAACGGGAATACTCTCTATCTTTTGGACAGATCGGAATATACAATTATGCATCTTGTATATCTATTGAGACGAGGAAATTACCCGGTGAAAAGAGCTGAACTACCGTTTTCCAATTCTCTAGTTTAAAATAAGGGGCAATGATATATTCATTAGGCCACTTAAGATTGAGAATGAATCTCCAACCACTCGAATGTTTTTGACAAAATATGGTGACAGGAATTGTCCCTTGCAATCCTACACAGGCTCAATAGCCTCTTTCGCATAAGGATTAATTATCTCCTGATGACAAATTTGCATCTCCCTGTCTGATAAAGGGATAGAGGGTTCAGACTCCTGATGAGATGGATAGTGTTTAAAGGGCGACTTATAACCTGTTACCGCTTGAAGAATCACTGGATCGGATGTAATTTCCCTTTATTTGGATACAAAGCCGGATAATCTGCCGGCCATAGTTACCTGATTTTCCTCTAACGCCTCCTGGAGCGGGACCTGGAGCGGGACCTGGAGCGGGGACTGTAGCGGTACGACGACTGACGACTGCTGTTCGATGCCCCTGTTCTCCTTGTCTCCAACGGTCTCGATCTCGATACAGGGGCACGTACATTCCCCGACCTAACGTGCAGTCTGTACTGGGCCTTTAATTGGCTGCTGCGACCTATCCGAGAGCGTCAAGGATGCATTGACAATGTCCTTAGAAGACTTCTCCACTGAGGCTGCCTTCTTAATTTCTTCACCGAAAGAAGCACCAAACAATAAATTATCTGCCGGAATGCCATCGGCTGTAGTCTTGGCCAAAATATTAAAAGCTGGCTTGATAAGAGCCCGTCTGGACAAGGAAAGGCGATAGAATAAATCTGCTATGATCTTTACTCCTTCGTTGAGTTTACCAACTGCAACACAGGCCTCGGCGTTGAGGGAGCCTTGCGTCTCCCGCCTGAGAAGATCCGACAATGCCTCTCCGAATGCCCGGAGGGCGGAGCCCACCTGATCCTGGTTAATACAGCAGTACTCATCTCTCTTGACTATAACTTTATTTTGTAAAGCCGATTTGCACTCTAGGTTTAGCTTAGGAGCCTTGAAGAAGGCTAATTCCTCCGAGGGAGAATATTTCTTTAGTAGAGCTTCTCGTTGATCTGCGGGAAGGCCTTTCCGAACCAGCTCACGCCACTGCTGGACGACAAGGTCGTTCCAAGGTTGTGTCTCTACTGTTTGACATACGGCACCGAAAAGCTCTCTAGTTAGGGTATCCGCCAAATCCTGAGCTGCAGCGGGCTCCGGCAAAACTATTGTCTTGCTCGGGTGGGACGTGGGCGAGCCATCGTCTGAATGGTTACTTACCATCGCTACAACAGAAAAAAAGGTGTTCCGATTAATCGGAAAAGGTTGTGTTGACTCCTCTGTTTGTGCCACAGAACTGGGATGAACGTACACACCTGTAACGTGCGGATCCCTTGGCCTAACCTGTTTAGCAGGACCTGCCATTTCTGCCGCCTGAGAAGCAGATCTCGGACGACCGGGGCTGTCTTTTCTAATGATGCCGTCTGAAATTCTTTCCGCATCCGACTCTTGGCCAGTGTGACATGCGAGAGCAGAGGACCCGGTCGGCGATAGAGAGGCGACATGTGGATATTTAACCTCTCTTCTCGAAATTACCTCGATCAACTGGGATATCTTGTTTTCCAGCCCCTCAATGCAATCACAATGCCTAAATGACGATGACTTTCTCCTCTTCCTCGATATATGCCTAGATTTGCTCATTTTTACTCGATAAATGACCAAATCTTGCAAGGATAATAATCGCGCTGTTGATGTACGCACAACAGGAAAAACAATGGAGCGCTACGGCGGGGAGGGGACACTAGACTCGCGCGCGAACCGAGAAAACGCGCGTTTTAAGAGTCTTTAAAATCGCCTGTTGGTAAGCTCGCAGGGGGCGCACTACACATATATCCATCCGGACGAGACGTTGCATAATTCGTCACTTTTTGGATACGACGTCATTATACTAACTTAAGACGTATAAATGTCGTGACTTTTTTGACGAAATAATAACTAATCGTAGAATGACCTCATTATAACGTACCTTTGACGTCATTTGTATAACCATAAAAACACTTCGACAATTTAACCAAACTATAATGTCCAAGTAACGTTAGATTAGTGCCCATTTAATGACGTTAGTTATTTATCTATTGTACGACGTATCTGAGACGTCAGAATTTTGACCAATAAAAAACGTTAGTTAAATCACTTTAATACGACGGTACGGTACGTTCCTGCCCAGGGACCGTATTCTCGAGCCTGCCCTAATGATTTTCGTATGCGACTTTCTATTTGAAAAGCAATTATTGAATTTCGCATGCGAATTTCATGAAAACGATTCAAGAGACTAGGGCCCCAGGTAGCAAACACAAGTCATTTTGACGTCAAATACTAGTCATGTTTGTACAAATGACGTCAAATGACCAAAAAGCGACTATGTCTTTAAAAATGACATTATACTGACGTTATTCCATAACATCATTATAACGTCTATTTTTAGTCATTTTTGGTCTATGACATCGGCGACTAATAATGGACGTTTATAAGACGTCATTTCTTAAACCATCTAAAGACGTCATTTTAAAGACGTCTTAAAGTCGTCCAAATAAGGTCTTTTTGTAATATAACTATTTTTACTTCTTAATATTGTATAATAAAGTAATAATAAAATAAAAACCACAAAATTAACTACAATATGTTTGTTTCGCAACTTTATGATTGAAGTGACGAATTTATGGTATAAGTGGATGTAGTTGCGTGTGATTATAGTTTTATGATAACTATTTCATGCAGTGTTATAGCTATCAAGAAGATTATCATTACAAGATTTTTGAACACTTTAAAGATGTACCTGTTATAGACAAGTACAGTTAATAAGGAAGCATCAGGGTGAGAAGATCGTCACTGTTCACTGGATCATCGAAGTCAAACAACACGGGCGCGGTACTGTACTAGGATGGGTGACCGCCTTGAGAGAGCGGGGCTATATGCACATGATATGTAAAGAAACAGTTAAAAAAGCGTTTTTTTTTTCATAGATAAAAAAAAACGTTTTTTTATAAACGTTTATCAAGTGGACATTTTAACATTTTAATTTCATAAAAAACAATGTAGATTAAAAAGTTGTCGTCTATTTGACGACATTTTATGGTCAGTCTTGTGACTGCCATTCCAAGATGACGTTCAAATGTTCAAAATCTGACGTACTTTTATTTCGTCCCGGCGCGGCGACGTCATTAATTACGTATTAGTGACGTCAATATATGACGTCACGGAGATGAGACAAAAGTATGTCATTTTTACGGTACTTTGACGTCATTTCATGACGTCGCAATCGTCAGAACATGACCAAAAAATGACATTAAATAGACGTCACCTTGCTACCTGGGAAGATACCCCTGCTTGCTTTTTTAAGAATCTGTTTAATTATGCCAATCAATTCAGGCACTATTAGTAGGTGACTTCAATGCCCATCATTCCGATTGGAATGACAAACGAGTAGACAAAGTTGACGAAATTATCGCCTCGGCTATTGCAGACAATGATTTTGTAATATTAAATGATGGATCTCCCATCTTCTTCAACCTCGCATGTAATATTGACTCTGTAATTGACCTTACTATTGTCTCTTCTGATTTGGCCTCTATCAGCGTCTGCAAAACCGACGAGGAAAGTGACTTAAGGAGCAGTGACCACGTTCCTATTATCACTAGCTTAAATGGCTACATGGATCCTAAACGCAAATTCATCCACAGGTTCAAATTTAATAAGGATTCACTTGAAGCTTTAACGTCTCTGTTAAACAAGGAAATTCAGCACGTTAATAACATCAACGTCGACGACGCTAACGAAACCTATAGTCAAATCACTACTACTATAAAATCATGTATAACCGAGGCTTTGGGAAAAAACATCTCCCCATCGGACTCTTCTGTCAAAAACTTTCACCCGGCCCCATGGTAGAACGACGAGTGCGAGACGGCCAAAGAAACTTCAAAAATCACTACGCTTTGGAACACTAATAGAATACAACAGGTTGCTGTCGATTGCTGTTGCAAGGCGTGTCCTTAAAAAGCAAAAGATCGAAGGCTGGAAGAATCTCTGCGCAACATTCAACGCTAAGACGCCTATTGATCAGGTCTGGAGACTGGTTAAATCATTCAAGAGAAGCAAGAGATCGTGCCTCTCACTCCGCTAACGACACATTGAAGAAGGAAAAATTAATTCAAGCTGCGGTTAAGGCTCCTGGTCCCTGAGCCGAGAACTCCGAGGTGACGGTGACGACGTACCGTCGCGGTAGAAATAAAAACTATCTCCTCTCACTCTCTCCAATGGAGAATAAGCGAGAAATGTTGAGAATTGACACGTTGAGAATTTTTGCGTAGTATTTCCAAATAAGAAGATATTTGCTTAAAATAACACTACAGATCACTTCAGCACACTTTGAAAATACGCTGAGTTCTCAAGATTAGCAAGTACTACGTTCAAGGAGCCTTTACCACTCCGTCCGAGTTGGCAGATCGCGTTTGTCCCCCCCCCCCCATGTATCCCCCCATGATTGGGATCGCACAGGCTTCGTATCACGTTCGTTTTACACGGTTGTTTAATAACTGTCAGGGGAAAGAGATTCAACTCGGCGTATCTTTGAAGTGTCTTAAAGTGATATCAATTTTGCATGATTTTGTGCAAATATCTTTTTATTTGGAAGTACCATGCAACGCTTTTCAACGTGTCGTTTTCTCGCTTCTGACGTCACAATTCAACATGGCCGCGGCAGGTACCCAGGAACCTTAAATATTTAGAAGCTTATTGTTAAATAAATTTTTTCTTATCTGAAAAAATGTATACGTATTATAAAAAAATTGATGTTTTATTGATTTTACCTCCCTCTTGTAACATAAAAAGCTATAAAATTTTTGAAACACGATTAATTTTGTGATTAATTATACCATACAAATGATACAAAGTAATTAAAAATATTTATTGTATACTATATATTATACATGTAGAGATAGTTGAAAAATATATTTTTCTCTAAAATACGTAGCATAATAATTTTGTTAGTTTTGACGAAATGTATATACGTTTGCGTTTGGGTACATTCGAAATACCAAAATAATAAAAAAATTTATTTATTACAAATTTTAACACACGCGACATACAAAATCGCTTCAGCTTTGCATGAATGTAGATTATAACTCCAAAGATGGTCATATCACATTATAAATAATCCGATAAATTGCACGTGGACAAGGTGAACAAAATTTAGCACAGTGACTGTAAAAAGCTAATCGTCTTTTCATGCCGAAAGTTGTGTTTGTGATCAGAGAGTCAATTTATAAATATTCATTCATATGTCAGTATCATCATTTGGTTTACGCGGAATTTTTTGATAATTCAGACAATTGTTTATTTCGGTATAAATGAATATGCTGTATATGGTATACATATACATATGTAAGGGTTATAACATTAAAGGGTTATAAAACGCTGGCTGATGACATTTACTCGTTGCATTAAATTAATATTGCAGATTTCAGATATATTAAAAAAAGATAAAGCGAGGTAGAGAAGACAATTCCAGTTGACGTAACTCAACGTAATTCAAATCGATCAAGCCTACTTAGAACTTGATCCGTTCACTCGTTATCGAGATCTCAACATCTCGAGTATACTCGCAACCCGTCGCGTCGCGTAAAAGAGTCGGTCGGTCTTGCTCCGCGTATACTTGGCACGAGACACTACCGTGTCTCTTGTGTTACGTCCAACCCCGGGATTAGAATATGAAAATCTGGGAAACAAGGGAAAGGCTAACCAGAGGGGTCGGGGTAAGGAAGGACGCAACTAGACCCTTAAGAATATTGCTCGCAGGTACACGCTCTGAGGCGCGTGGCGCGAGCCGAACGCACTGTCGATGGCTTAGGAAGGGTCAACGTCCTTAGCGACGGTAAGACGCCTTCCGTGAGCGGTGCGATTGTCGATCCTCTTTCGAGTCAGGGAATTCAATCCCTTTAACTCAGGATCGGACCTCGTGCGATTTCGAGAAGTGGAGGAGTGGGGTTAGAGGTTTTTAAGTTATAAATCTCAATGCAGTTTGAAATTAACATTTAACATAAGCTAAACATTTTATTACAATAAATATTCTATTACAATAATATAAGCTAGATGAACAATAGATAAGGATTATCAGATAGCAAAGAGAATTCCAAAAGAATTCGACATGAATTCGCAGTTTCCAAAATGAATTCCTCAATGAATCCCATTTCTGTCCGAAATGAATTCCTAAGTGATTTTTTACGAATTCGAAGTTATGTCAGCATTTGCGAGTTTTTTTGTAAATTCCAAATGATGTCTGAAAAACGGAAAAGTATTCCTTAAAGAGTTCGAAAAGAGTTCAAAAGGATTCGAAAGAGTTCAAATAGAGTTCTAAAAAAATTTGGAAGTTCAAAAAGAGTTAGAAAAGAGTTCGAAATGAGTTCTAAAGGGACTGCAAAGGCTCGATAAGAACTCTTGCGTTTTTCAGAGCCATTTTGAAAAAAGTTCTGTGAGAGTCCTAGCTCTAATTCATAAAAGAATCGCATTGAGCCCGTTTAGCACATGCTAACAGTTGCAAGTTGTTTAATGTTTCTAGTGGTTTACTTTTCCGATTGGGCTACAAAAATGGTCTTAACCACATCGAAAAACTGAACCACTAGAAACACTGAACAGCTTTGCAACTGTTGGCACCTGATGAACGCGCCCATCGCTATTCCTCGATCTCTGTACGAAATAGAAATGTAAGTTAAAGTGTATTATAACAGAAAAGACTTAACGGTAAGCATATGCTTCAACGTCAGATGTATTATGTTATATAGTTATATCAGAAGTTAAACATTATTAATATTTTAATACAGTATTTTCTATCATAATACATTTTACCTTACAGTTAAGTTCCGTATTTCCGTTTTCTTTATTTTATACTTTGAAGGCGTAAAGAAGTAACTTTTCGCGGGCTTCTATAATATATTGAATCACCATGGACAATATCCCCTGAAACGTAAATTAAAAAATCTCGCATTTTTTAATGATCAGTTTTTATTATTTTATATATTCAAAAGTTATATATAGTTATATAGAAGTTATATAAAAACGACGAATTTATATAAAGTTATGAGTATACAAAATTTGTACAAACTTATACAAAGTATACAAAACTTATTATTTATTAAACTTATTATAAAGTTATATAATATATGAATTATATATATGAACTTATTATGAATTTACTTATAGTGTACAACTTATAAAAACTAGTAAAACTTATAAAAACTTATCGCAATTAGTTATTGCATCCTGTTTGTTGCATGTTGCAACCACGATTTAATAGTTTCTTTGATGCTCGTTCTGGTCGCATCTGTTTGCTTGGAAATAGTTCCTGCAACAAAAAAAGTGCTTCTTAAGACACGTTTATATAAGCAGGTTTTGAATTATATTTTGATTTTCAAGAAACTCACTGATAATCAATTGACAAATTACAGTTGAACTGAACTTCAGTGTTTTACGCTGCCCAGACCAGGAGTAAATTTTCGCCAGTGAATCAGTCATGACATATGCCTCAACACCGCCCTCGTAAATTTCGATGCGTTTTCCCCACCTACCAGTTGTATATCTACCCGTTTGACAAATTTTGCCCCATATATATATATATATTGTGACGACAGTGACGATGTCTTCACGGTCTCGCCGGCCGTGAAGGAGCGCGCCGTCGTTTTATTCACTAATGATCTTACGAAAAATCAATCACGAAAAGACTCTCAGAAACTCAGATGGTGGCTCAACTAAATAATTCCTCGAAATATTGGGTGCCAGGTGCTCGCACCACGATCCACAAGATCGCAATTCTCTCAGGTGTGAGTTTCTTCGGGTAATCGCGGTCGGAGGAGGAGAGAGAACGTAGCCCAGTTAACACACGCAAATAACAATAACACAAATATAATGTATTTGACAGAAAATATTACGTGAGAGTAAATCAGCAAGTTGTTTCAGACTGAATCGGTGAATTACAATCTTAGAGAGAAGATTACTTCAGAATAAATCGGCAGGTTTCTTTAAAATGAATCGGTAAATTACAATTTTTCTCTCGGATATTTTTCTGCGAAACGCGGGAACTATGAGATATAATAACGCGGAAATTAGCCTAAGGACGCAACTTATAAGACGCAGTTACACGACCGCAATACACAATACGCGATTACACGAACGCGAGACACAATACCTACGCGCGACGACTTCCCAACTGCCAAATTGTTCCCAGTTGGTAGTCCCGAAATGACCATCCGCAACGTCTCGCAAATGGTCCCAAAATGGCTAGACGCGGGCCTCCCGCGAAAAGCCCCAAAGATCCAAGACAGGTGCCTCACGCCCCGGGACGTGATTGCGCGAACATTACTCCCCCGTTCTACGACAATACGGTCCACCTCGGCGCGAAGGACACCTCACTACATTACGCACCATGGTTACACAAAACGCTATTACACGAAACACTAAAACACGACGAAAACTACAACGAATCACACGGTAATTGTCGGCCGCGTACGATTTTTCGGGCAGGGCGATCCCACACTACTCTGTTGGCCGGGCCCTCCGTCAGTCTTCCATTTAATAATTACTTACTCGGTAATACTCATCTGCACAAACGCGATGCTACAAAATACTTCGCGACACAGTACGCGATTCTCTAAGCATGCTTCCCGCGACTCTACGCGGCTCTCGGAAGGGCCCCGGCCGTCAGAACGATCTTACGTGTACTCAAACGTGGGTTACGAGGTGCTCGAGTAGTGGCCTTACAAATTCCGCAAGCTCGGCTGCCGGTCCTCTCGGGACATCGTCCCTCGCCACGCCGACCCGACAGTGACGATCCTCTAGCCCGGCGGGATCACGTCGGGCCCGCGCCTGCGCGCCGTGCCTGCAAGCCCTCCTTGCCGATCAGCCCTATGCGAGCCAAGCGCCTCCCGCTTCCGTCGGCGCCCCTCGGGGCTTCCTCGCTCGCCGGCGGCAGGTTTGAAAAGCCTATTCTCGAGTCCGGCTGACCGGGCCGCGACTCTGGTGTCGGTGTACGACGGCCAGGCTGGCCAGGCCATGGCTCCGTCGACCGGTAGGCAATGCTCCGTGGCGATCTCCCTCTTTCGCGATTCGGCAGGCTTCATCCCGGCGAACATCGCTGATGCGCTCGCCCTGTGAGACGCTCCAAGCAACGTCGGCATATGGGCCCAATCGTGACCCGCCCGCCGGCCAACTCCTACGTAGAACGCCTCCCGTAAACTCCCACGGCGCGACTCAAGTCGTTACAACTTCCTTCTAGCCATCTACTCGATACCTGATATAATGTACCGAATTCTAACGCTGTCGCCCCGCCTCGCTCCGGCGGAGACAACATCCCGGACGTTCCCCGGTCGAGCTATCGTCTGGACAGGGGACGTGACTATGTCACGTCACAATATATATATATATATATATATATATATATATATATAATCAGAAAATGTGATAGCATATATATGTCTATACTTGTACATATAAAACAATGCAAACTTACAAATTGACTTCGAACATCAACAGACTGTGACAGATTCGCATCAAAATTCTCTAATTCCCTGTTATTTTCCAGTGGAAATTCTGGTAAAAGATTTTGCTTTTCCTGCGGCAGTGGCCTGCCATGATCTTGCAAATTGATCAGATGACTCAATTTTGATTCCATCTGTCTATAATATTTTAGGAACTGTCCCACAGTCATCGGTTCTGAAGTAGATGTACATATTTTTATCAACAAATGCGAGGTAGATATTTATTTATGGATATTATTTGTATTTTATTTTACCGAGTATTTTTATATAATCATAGACAATATAAAATATGTAAAATTGAACCCATGGCGATCAAAAGGGGATATCGGAAGTTATTCGTGTACCAGAGAACAAAAAAGGTATACATTAATGACGATAATGTAGCTATCGGTTGAATTATAACAGCATATTTGTTCGAAAAGTATTTTTGCTCATTTCTTTTTTATATTTTCAAATATATATGAAAAATGAAACTCTACTGTAAGACTCATTGGTATGTTTTGATTAGTATCGATATACTTAAAATAAGATACAACAATTGTGTCAACTTAATTCCTTTCAATCTCATTTCATTTGTTGGGATACGAAGTAGATGTTGAATGAAACCATCGTATATATATAAAAAATATACTGGAAAAATCATAATAAAAATAACATTTTCGAACAAATATGCTGTCATAATTCAACCGGTAGCTATACATTGTCTTGCTTAATTTATATATTTCTTGTTCTCCGGTGCACAAAGAATCTTGAATAAAACTTTATGCATATGGGAAGTTTCCATTATGGGAAGTTTTATAACCTTATTCATGACTACAAAACTATTCGATAAAATAAAAATCAAATTGACGTGAAATTATCGTGATTATAATAACATATTAAAATGAAATAGCAATAGTAAATTACAGTTTCCCCTTAACGATTCCATTACATTTATTTAGTTATAATACAAATATGAATATTTTATAATTGCAGACGTTTTCATTAAAACTGTTTAGCACTGCCAGGGTCAGATTATACATGAATATTATTCTATTAAAATAACAATACCTGACTGAGTATTCCTTTTGGTGGTAGAAATGGCGCGCTCTCCTTTTGGCGCGCTCTCCTCTTTGCAAACCATGTGCACGATCATTTTATGAACTTACAGTCGATCCCATTGATTCGTTCGTCTTGGTTCGACAACTTATTTCGTTCGTTTGTGTGGTATCCGTATCATCTCCGCTTTCCCATACATTTGTTGCAGCTGAATTTTGATCATCTGTAAATAAATGAAAATAACATAAGACTATATACCCTTATTATTATAACATTAGAGCTGTAAATGTTTGAAATAACTAGGAAAGAGATTTAAAACTTATCAATTTTCTAATTTTTTGTTTAAATAATTTGGTATTGTAAAAAAAGGTGAAAGGTTACATTAATAATAAAAGAGAGATAATAATTAAAAGACAGATACGGAGAAACAGAGGCTGCGTTTGATTTGGCTGCTTACATGCTGTAAGCCGTGGAGGTAAGAATAACAGGAGGGAGCGTAAACCAAGCTTTTAGGCGAGAGGTATAAAGCCAGAGAAGTGAAAGAAAATCATAAGCGGCCGTCTTGGTAGTACATAACTTATCCTTCTTCTTCTTAATTTGGTAGAAGAAGAATTAAGTTATGTATTAACCAAGATGGCCAGAATACGATTTTCCGCAGTTTACGCTCCCTCCTGTTATTCTTACCTCCATGCTGTAAGCTTTATTCTATCTTCCTTCTGCATATAGTGAGCGATAAAGATAGAATGAAGCTTACACCGCGTTAGCGCCCAAAACGAACGCAGCCAGAGAGAAAGACAGGTAAAGAAAAAGAAAGAGAGAAAAGCACAAAGAGAAAAGAGACAAAGACAAACAGATAAAGAGACAGGTAGAGAAAAAAGAAACAGAGAAGAAGTAGACAAAAAAAAAACAGAGAAAGCTTCCTAAGAAGCAGTGTTCGTGTATGTACACTGATGGCACACTAAAGCCAATGGTGACAAACTAGTGGCGGCCGATTGTGATGCAATCGACAAAAATAATCGGAACGAAACACGTTCGACGTTGGATCCGAACGCGTTCGCATCCAACGTCAAATGTGGTTGTTAGCACTAAATAGCGTCCGAACACACAGTCCACGGAACACATGGAATATACGCACCTTGATCTCGATTGTTCGAAGTACGGAATTAGCGCTGCCCGTGCACCGTCGCCGTGCTGCCTCACAATCCGTTGCCATGGTAACAACAAACAGGCACACTGCACATGTGCAGATTCTAACAACGCTTTGCGAAAACAACAATTCGAAAAGAATTCTTTACGGCTACGATAAAACATTTCTTGAAGATATCTGGATCGATATTTCTTTTGAAGTCTTAAAGAACATATATTTTTCGATCATTTTAATCTTGAAAAACAAATTCTTATGAAGTTCTTTTTGAACAGACATCCTGAAGTCTACAAGAATTCAAACACGCGAATTCTTATAGAATTAAATTCGATTACTTGTGCTATCTGGGCGATTCTTATGAAGTTCTTTTTGCACAGACATCCTGAAGTCTACAAGAATTCGAACACGTGAATTCTTATAGAATTAAATTCGATTACTTGTGCTATCTGGGATAGGCAGATAAATTGAATACATTTATAAGTGTGAATGTCGGATATGTGTGTAACGTGTGTGGATTCTTCTCGGGTGGTACATAAGTGCGGAGGTGATCGGGCAGGACTTTTTAAGGAAAAACCTATTTGGAAATGGCCATCCTGCCCGCTATTATTACAATTATTTAAGGAATGAAGTTACATAAATTTAGCTAACAATAAGTGTAAAAGTGGGTGTGGTGTGTGTATTAAAACAAAATTAGTCAAGAGTAATCATCTCGGGATGGACTACTTCCTCGAGATCGAGAGTCGAGGCGGTCGAGGAGATCGGGGACGGACTTCGAGAAGAGGAGGGGGAATCGGGAGGTTCTAGCAAGGAGGCGGAATCGGGGTTGACGGGGACCACGCGAAAAGGGGCCACGCAATAAACAGGGCGAGAAGGTGCGGCAACAGGGCGAGAAGGTGCGACAACGGGGCGATTCTCCTGTGACGAACAGGGTTCCTCCGTAAAAGCTGGTAGAGGCGGTGGAGTGGGGAGTCGCGGAGAACCTGCGTTGACTGATTCCTGAGGGAAGTCAAGCTCCCTTCGCGCCCGCTTGTTCCGACGATTCCGTATATGTCTCGCGGCGGTTCGCGACCTCTTGGGGGTGGGACTACCCGAATCCACTACAAATTAGTGGATTGTTAATACTTAAGCCCACTATAATTGCGGGAAAGTCAGCTCGGGTTTTGGAGATTAGAGAGACAAAAACAATACCTTCGACGAGTCAGCTAACTCGAAGCAATAGATTATTCCGAATCCATCGATAAATCGGCCGATCCGAGAATAGCAAAAGAGATTATTCCAAATCTGCCGATGAATCGGCTAATCCGGGAATAATAGAGATTATTCCGAATCTGCCGATGAATCGGCTAATCCGGGAATAATAGAGATTACTCCGCATCTGCCGATGAATCGACTAATCCGGGAATAATAGAGATTATTCCGAATCTGCTGATGAATCGACTAATCCGAGAATAATAGAGATTATTCCAAATCTGCCGATGAATCGGCTAATCCGGGAATAATAGTGAAGAAGATTACTCCGAATCTACTGATAACTTAGCTAATTCGAAATAGTGAAGAGAAGTGGAGGGTTGGAAGGATTAAAGTTTAATCCTTTTTCCTGTTTTGAATTATTATTGGCGGATTAATCTTCATTTTTTATTTATTACACATCATTGACTTGGAAAATGATGTCTCTTAACAACGAGGGATTTTTTCACACGATCAACAATGAATTCGTAGGATACACCGTTACGCTTTTGAAATAAAATTTTAACTAATTCCGGCGTTACCGAATTTTTTGTTACAAGACACTTGAGAAGGACCCAAACCCCCGGGTCGAAACGTCGTGATTAAGCGTCACTGTTACTCGCCATTTGCGTCGATTCAATAAAGATTTTTGTTTTGAATTATTATTGGCGGATTAATCTTCATTTTTTATTTAAAGTTTAATGTTTAACCGAGAGACTTCCCGTACACGAGAATGTATAAAGAAAAGAAACCGACATGTATGTATATACATATATACGTGCCCAGGACTTACTACTTGATGAGTTCTTGGACGTTGGGATTCTCTCCGAAATGGACGTTGGTCTCGTCGGTGGGTGAATCGGGGCGACTGATGGTTCGTCGGATCTCTTGCACTGACTCTAAATGTGGAATCGTGACTCGAAACGAATGAGATCACGATTATAATACCAAACAATAGGTAGACGCAACAATATGTAGACTAAAGCTTGGGAGACTGAGAAAATTTTTCTGAGAGCGAGTCCTGTGATGTCGCGATTTATATAGGAAGGTTCGAAGGATGGAAGGGGTAGATTTCGTGTAGGATGTGTCTGGTTTTTGTTTAAAGGATATCTGGTTGGCGGGTCCTTCTAATTATTATTTAAGGGATTTCTTATTGGGCAAGATGTTTCTCACCCAAGAGGTAGATTTTAAGTTTTCGCCTATCCTAGAAACCTGGAGATGGTTATCAATTTTTCCGGTTTTCCATTGGTGAGCCCCCTCGTAAGGTCCCCACTGTCTTATTGGGGGTGTAACCCAATCGCTTCTCTCAGTGACGCATTTTGTTTTTCGGCTATCGCCGGTTTTTTTTTTATTAGGGTTCCTCATTTATCTCGCAACCCTGTTTTTATGTTGACAGACGATGCATACTTCTCAATTTTAAGTGCAGTTTTATTGCAAACAAAAACTTCCGCCACGTGCTCTTAAAATTTCTAAAAGCACGTTATTAGATTTCGTTTCCGTTTGTCGGAACATCGCACGGCCAGTTTTGAGCGAGTCGCGCGATATAATACAGATCCCTATCATCCCCCATCTGGAATTAAGACCCCTTTTGCGCGTTGTGTCGCCGGGTTTAGTTATGGGCCAGACGAGGTTGATGAGAATCTGGTCACCATATCCCCCGTTTGTTAGTAATTTGTCATCTGAGAGGTTGCTTTTAGTTGCCCAAGCAAATGGGTAGTTTGATCATAAAAAAAGGAATGTGAGGAGATCTAACCTCACTCGCCGATCGATAACCGTCGGTTCCGCTCGAACCGCCGTGCGAGTCGGACACGTTGCGCGTACGCTCTCCGCCCCTAGCGACGATATAGTACAAGCGAGTGAGAATACACAGTATTCGCGTGGAATTGTGTCGTGTGCCCCGTTTGTTTCGGGTGGGATTATTCTCGTTCTTTATTGCTCCCCTTTCGGAAGGGGAGCGGTAATTAATATTACCGGTTATTGAGAGATGTCAAGCTCGGATAGCCGACGGTCTTCGATCACCGAGTCCTGCTCATCGAGAGATGAAGCACAGGGAAATAAAAGACTGAAGACGAGTTCTCCGAGGAGGAATTCGAAAATACAGTGCAAGACATTAGATTCAAGGATCAGCGAGATTCTAGCCGCAACGTGAGTGTGGTGTATCGTAAATTGACCTCGAAGGAACAGAGGGATAAACAACTTTCAATTAAGCGTAATGTGTCCCTATGCTACGAGGACAGTATGGAAATAGACAATGTAGCAGTCAAGCTCCCACATGTGGAGGGCCATGATCTTTTTATAAATAAAATGACTTTTCCTTTTAGTCAGATAGGTAGCAATACGGAGCACGCTGTGCACACGCCTTCAGCTCAACAGGATCACGTGAACTCGAGCAATGAGACGAGTGATAGCACCGCCGGACGTGTGGAATCTATTATTGACAAGGAATCGTATAATGTTATCAACTTCGCTCTACAGAAGAGTCCGGTAAATAATAACAATGACGCACAACGGTATGTGAGATACGACCACGACTATTCAGGTATAGCAAAGATTATTATTCGACTTTCACCTGAGCATTCCACAACCAGAAAGGGAATGAATAAAATTAAAATCTGGATCCTCGCGGATTTGCAAATATGTCCGTCCTCGTTAGATATGCTAAACCATTTCTCCGCAGAAGCGGAATTTGAAAAATATATTGACGCTAATCATGCGCTCGACGTTATAGACCAGATGCAGAATTAAAAAATCAAGGCATACGTGGAGCAGAGATCATTTATCTGTAAGGGCGTTGTATCGGACTGGCCGACTGGGATCCCCGAACTGTGGGAGGCTATCCAGGATAAGTCCAACATTCTTAAGCTTGAGAGAATGCATCGCCGCAAATGGGATCAAACCGCCCAGAAGTCTTCCTTTGGATTCCGTCGTGAGCCGTTGTGAGGATCGGACGTGCGGCGAGAGAGTATTTTTGAGTACGGTACTTGGCGGAAGGAGAAATGTGAAGGAATGCGGAGGAACGAATCTAGTATGGAATCCGTGACTGAATCATATAGACGTAAAGATACTCCGAATCACCGGAGTACTGCGATTCAAAGTGGAGTAGGAAATCCAAAAAGAAAGGAAAGGAGTACGGAAGTTGGCGGAAGGAGAAACGTGATGGAATGCGGAGGACCGAATCTAGTCTAAAGTTACTCCGAATTAGCCAGTAGATAGAGTAGGCCGGTTCAGACT
>NW_020211261.1:0-1237 GCF_003070985.1 Temnothorax curvispinosus | reverse complement strand
CTACAAAACTGGGAAGCTTGGGAGAGCATAGGTGGGATGGTTCTCAGAACGGTGGAGTGTGGGTTCTTATCACATTGTAGTGAAAAAATGGACAATGGTCAATACGCTGTATTGGTCAGGTTTTGATAAAATCTTGCAAAAGGGTAACGTGGAGCGCAGCATGGGATTTATATGTCGTCCGGATTGTCGCCGGAGTGCATGCGGGCCATAGTTTCTGTATTGTCCGTTTTCGGTCTGCATCGCTTGGGACTTGGTGCATCTCCGTAGGCGGAAGTGGCTCTTTCACTGTCTACATTGGAGACGGGCATATGAATGACTTGTGGACGTATGGCAGCGGGCTGAGTTCTCATTCCAATCAGTATTTGCTCAACAATGTCCATTGTGGCACGCTTGTTCTTGGAGTGAAGGGTTTTGGAAGCGTCCTGTACCTGATCCCTGAGTGGCTCGTGCAAGACGGGGAGCTGTTCGATGGGTGTGTGATCTGGCAGGGAGATTTGTTGTTTGGCTTCTGTCACTGTTGCATTGTGGTTGCTGTTGGGAGGAGATAACATTTTGGGAGGATGGAATGGTGTCTCGGTGGCTTCAAAGAGGGATTTGGCCGTGTCTTCAGCCAAAAATTTTTTGGGTTTTTCTGGAGAAGCGGCACGGACGGCTTGAGTTCTTTCCTCGGCATTCCTTTGCTTTGAATGTGTCAGGGTACACGGGCGGTCTTTGGTTTTCTTGGAAATGGCAGACTTAGTATCTTTGGCATTATTTGCAACTGAGAAGGGAGTGCACAGTTCCCGAACCTTTGGATGGAGCAGGTGTGCCGGGGGATGCTTGGAGCCTTCAATCGGAAGCGGCAGCTCTGATGCAGGAGAGCCATATTCCTTGGGATGTGGCTGAATATGCCAAATCCCTTCCTGAGGATGTTAGAGCAGTACAGTTTAAGAAACTATCAAATGAGGACATCAGGATCATTCAAGCTAAAGCAACTTTTGTTTTGGGATATGGTTCTCCTGTATCAGAGCTGTTGCTTCTGATTCAAGGCTCCAAGTATCCTTTGGCATACTTGTTCTATCCAAAGATTCGGGAACTGTGTACTTTTTTTTCAGTTGTAAATAATGTCAAAGATATTAAGTCTGTTATTTCTAAGAAAACCAAAGACTGTCTGTGTACCCTGATACATTCAAAGCAAAGGAATGCTGAGGAAAGAATTCGAGCTGTCTGTGCCGCTTCTCTAAAAAAACTTAAAAAA
>NW_020211260.1:0-4452 GCF_003070985.1 Temnothorax curvispinosus | reverse complement strand
AACTTTCAAAATAAGTACTTCATATTGTCTACATAAAGATAAAAAATGTATCAGGTTTGATTATTGAAGTCGACTTTTGGCCATTTTTTCGGGTCTCCCGTCTCACTGTGCAATCGAGTGATCAAGACCATCATCGCGCAGTACGCGAAAAAACACAAAGCCTGGGACGAACACTTGCCAGAACTCCAGTTCGCTTATAATACCGCGACCCACGACGCGACGGGCTACACGCCCGCGTTTTTAAACCACGGCCGCGAATTGCGCCGCCCCGGGGAGGATGCGCCGCGCGACGAACCGACGCCGCCGACTCACATGCATCGCCGACTGACCGAAGCTTACGAACTAGTAAAAATTCAGCTGGCCCGCGCGTTTCAGCACCAAGAAAAACATTATAATCTCCGCCGCAAAGAATGAAGACCGCGTATCGGGGAGTGGGTGTGGAAGCGGGACCGCCCGCTCTCCAACAAAGAAGCGGCGTTTAACGCCAAGCTCGCGCCGAAGTTTCTGGGTCTACTAGAAATACGCCGCATTATTTCACCCGTCATCGTGGACCTCCGCAGCCGCTCGGGGAAATGGTATCGGCATATAAACGTGCAAGACCTCAAGCGCGTCCCGACCGACACACCACCCGACATACCTGGCCCGGACCTCGGTGGGGGGGACGCGCTTGCGCCGACCGCTGCCGCCGTTCAACCGTACGCGGCCGGAAAACACGCGCCGAAACGAAAACGCCGACGAACAAACTGTTGTTACGCGACCGATCGCGACCCAAACATTGTTAACCGTCGAAAAATGAAAACAAGCGCTAAGACACCCGGCGTACCAAGGCGAGGGCAAGCCGATCGTCAGAACGACCGCAGCTATGACGGACGAAACATCGCCGCAAGAGCGAGACATCCTGACGGAGATCGCGAAAATCCTCGGCGAGGACGACGAGGAATACGATCCGGCCAACCGCGCGGTCTACGGAAGCACGACGTGAAAACACTGCGTGCGGTTGTGACCGGATCAACGATTATTGTTGTTAATATTGAAATATTAGCCACTTATTACTTGGGCTGTAATTACGGTCGCCACTGTATTTTCCTGGGTGAATACAGAAACCTGGATGATATGCGTTGCCCCGTCCTTCCTTTTAGCGTAATGGCTGCCGATCTTCTACGACGCGGACGTGTTCAAGGCCGTCGGCCACGCCCTGGTTAAGCGCACGCAATTCACGGATATTCGGAGAGGATATTCACTGGGGTCGCGAATAATGAATCTTTGTTTATTATAAACAAATAACAATTTAATAATTTCAAAGTTACAGTATCTCGGTGCACGAACGGACAGGTTCTATCGCGCACTGACCTGCGTCGATTGTTAACGAACTCTGATTTACCGTCGCTATGAGCAATGTGCGGTTAATAACCGTTAACGCATGGTTAATCGTCGCGTAATTATCGTATACGGCCACGGGATAAGCACACTGAATCGAGTTTTGTCGCGTAACCGGTGTTAACGCCTCGAGTTTCTATCGTGAACTGTCCGCGCCTGTGCTCGTTAATATATGCACTAATTATTCGCGCTTATCGTAGGCGATTACGGGATAAGAAAACGGAATCGAGTTTTGTCGCGCAACCGTCGAAACGTGTTCACGCCTCGAATTTTACCCGTAGACTGTCCGGGAGGAACGGGTCGAGTTCCCCCTTCTTGATGCTTGCGCAGGCGCGTAGCTTCGTTTTTACGCGCGAACATGATGTAATCGCGCGCCTTTCTACTCTCGACCAATCGTATCGCTTGGTGACGATACTAAAACGGGATTGGACGGCGGACAAGAGCTCTCGCTTCGGTCTCGGCGATGCGGCAACCAATGCCAGCCGTCGCAATTTGCACGATGTGCAAGTTCGCGGCGAGTCACTCGGAACGTTTTCCGAGTGACTGAAAATGGTCTCTTTGACGTTCTCTATTGCAACCAGGTAAGTAGCATTAGTACTAGAATCAATTTTATTAATTCTCCTTTTTTTTCAGATACCGGGTCTTCGCGGGATCGTCTCGCCCAATCAATGGACTGGTAATCATCGTCGGTGAGTATCCGAACGGTAAGTATATAAAATGAATATAAAACTGAGTAATACATATTGTTTCGACAGGGAAAAACATAAAATTAATGAATATAATGCAAAAATCGCGTTATCGAACGGATTTCGCTAAGTCGAGCCATGCTCGCTTCTCATTGGTCGTTTGGTCGTTCTTGCGATAGAAAGTTGCGCTTTGATTGGCTTAAGGCCTCGTGAAATTAATAAAGTGTTTGAAAATAAGTAAAATAATATTAAATTGCCAGGAATCGATCCTATTGGCTGTCAAAATGGTTTATAATATATGAAATGCTCGAATCTATGAAAATTGATAAGAACTTACGGAAAATAGACCGGGACGCTTCCCATTGGTCGCTGTGATTCGGCATTTTGCTTGAGCTGTCAAAACTTGTTAAAACTAATAAAACGATACGGAATATAATAATTGGGACTTCATTGGTCCTCGATCGTGCTCTCGGCACTCGCTGTCGCAAAACATGCGTTATAAGGTTTAAGGGTCCTCGGGAACCAATCGTGGATTGATCTCGAGGCTTAACAATAGGATGTACAAAGTATAAAAGGTAAATATCATGCTGACGGTTTGTACGTCTGGAAAGTTAATGATAATGGGAAAGAATATGATAAGGGTGACCACTAGGTATTCCTTGAACTTCATCTTGGTGATTTTTAATCTTTCTTACGCCTGGTAATATGGAACGGCTTTTGCCACGTTGGAATACGCTAATAGCAAAATGCAAACTATTGAAATTGCAAATAAAGTAAAAATAAACGCCAGGACTATGATCCTGTACTTGTCTGAATCCATAATGAAACATTGGCCTGTGATTGGCTCTTTTATAAAATCTACTCTAATACTTCTAATAATGTGACCCGTCTCTAACTTGAAACGTTATTGGCTTTAAAGTGTTAATGTTGAAACTGTTTCTTTAATCTGAATGTAATTGGGTCGGTTAAGGATCTTTCTAATGAAAAAGGATATCAGGTATGATAAACATTGAGTAATATATATTTTTATAAAAACGCTCGCTCTTCGAGTGGTTTTAAACATGCACAATTATAAAATAATAAAAGAAATAAAATAAAATAAAATAAATCGTCTCATCGTCATCTATAGTTTCGTCTAACATCGGTCTCTTATACGGACTCGCTTCTCAATTGCACATGCGTCTATGCTAATGGTTAATAATAATAAAAGTTAAAAAAAATGTTATTGGTATAATATTTCGCGCACGGAACTCGCTCATTGGTCCGCCGCTCTGGCTTGGCTCAACTGGTCCAAGTCGTTGATGTCGTCCCCGGTGTCCTCCGGTTGGCCGGATTCTCCCTGAGGTGCCTCGCCGATACCAGCGGGCTGTGTCGGTGGTTGTCGTTGAATTTGCGCCTCGCCGTATCCAGCGGGCTGTGTCTCGATCGGCTGACCCTGGGTGAGGCGTATCGCCTCTGATATAATTTCTTCGATAGGCGAGAGGATCTGCGTGCTCGCAACGCTCTCGAAGCTGCAGTCCCCCGCGTTCTCGGTGTTCTTTGCTTCGGGATTGGTCGTTTCTCCTGGCTTGGTCGACGGCTCCGCCATACCCCGCGCTGTGTCAGACGCCTGGGCTGCCGTGGTTGGCTGGCACTCTCCGCCGCTTCGCTCAGAGTTCGACGCTGAAATTGGTGGTACAGCCATCAATTTCACAGTCAGACTAAGGATACGATTCACGGCGTTTTTCTTTAGAGCGTCTGCGGCTTCTGCCCGCATGGAGGTAACGTGTACGAGGTAACGTGGCCCGCTTTCCTTATGTGAGTTACCCCCACCGTGCACACCTGACAGCGGGCAAAAACCGCAGATGTGGCATCTCTAGGGAAAAACGCCGTGTCTTCAGTCAAACATCACTGACTGAAAGAAAATATATAAAGAGATACTGGAACCGTTAAAATAAGTCACGACGACGGACTTAGTTTCGACACAAAATAAATTTTTGATAAGAAATACGAACGAGCGTTCAAATTACAGGTAACGAGTGTTTGTAAATACGTTACGTAAAAAATTTATCAAACGTTGGTTTGATCGCGGTGGTTGTACACGTCTTAAAGTACATAAAAAACGTTTTCTGAACGGTTTTAAAATAAACGGGCGGCACACGAGCTTTTGCACAAAAACTACCGTTATCGACCTTACTGTATGTCCAGTTCCTACACGTTTACGCCGCATCCGTTAAACGCACAGAAAAAAAAATATTCTTAATTTGGTAATATCTTTAGTTTTAACGAGGAAATTTTGAAATAAGATTATATTGTGTTAAAAGAAGAAAACTTGCTTGGAATGAAGAAATTTCATATAGTTTAACGAAGAAAAATATATTCTTATTATTCAAGAATAATTTTCTTGAAT
>NW_020211259.1:0-1401 GCF_003070985.1 Temnothorax curvispinosus | reverse complement strand
ATATAAACAATGAAGGGTCAAAGCACATAACATGGCGTAGCGATATACGACGGTCGTAGTACCCGACCTGACAGATCAGGATACGCCAAAGTTTGTGCGTTACTTACGTCCACGACTACGACTGTCATATGTGCTTTGGCCCTAACTTTAGTAAAATAAATTTTTCTTTTTAGGCATGAATACAAGTTGAGCACGACTGGAGCCGGGGAAGGTCTTTAAAAATAGGTATTTTTCAGGACTTTTTAATTAGGTGAACGAAGAAAGCGAATAACGTTAAACTTTGCATGTTCTTTTAATCTTATTTTAAGAATATATTTTTATTTTTTAAGTAAGAAAAATATTCTTATCTATGTTATATCTTGATCACTAAAAGACGTAAATAAGAGATGAAGTAAATGATTCTAGCTGTTCTAAAATATCAGAAATGTAAAAACCAAAAACTTTCTTATTCAAAATAAGTGATGACTATCGTCTGAACTAGAATAAACATTGTTTATTAGTTTTTTTTTTTAAATAAAATACTAATAAAATTTTGAAAAAAGTTATAATATTTTTAATAAAAAAGCCGCTTTTACACACACAAAATAGAAATATTGATTTAATTCTAGTTCAGACAATAGCCACACTTCTGCAGAATTAGAAATTTTAGAGAAAGAAAATTTTAGCTTTTTGTGTTTCAGATACCTAGAACAGCTAGAATCATTTACACCGTCTGTCATTTATAGTGACAAGGATATAACAGAAAAGAAGAGCATTTTTGTTACTTAAATAAAAATAAAATTTTAAAATAAGGTGAAGAGAACATGCAAAGTTTAACGTTATTCACTTTTTTTTGTTTCCCTATAAAAAATTCCTGAAAAATATCTATTTTAAAGATATTTTAAATCAGAATAACCCCGTTAATAATTGTTTACATTCTCTTCCTGACGGAAGAGATTTTATCACCTCTCAATATAAATATAAAATTTATCTTGTCATGGTTTCATTCGATTACTCCGGCGTTTTTATATTTGTGATTCAATTAGATTTTATTGTTTATTTTGTTTATATTATTAGGAAATTGTTTAATGTTTTAGTCTAGTAGACTAATGTTTAATGTTTTAGTATGTTAACTAAAACATTATCATGTTTTAATATTTATATCTTCTTCTTTTATATTTATAGTAATCCGTTCCGAAGAAGACTAAAATTATAATAAGTACAGTCGAAATGTTATCCACGTGTATTGTTTATTTAATAAAATGTTTTTATTTTTATTCAATATCCTTTTGTTGTTGCTTGTAATTTAGCCGTAATTTGGCCAATTAAACATGCATAGGTAAAATAAATTTAATGAGAGTAAAAGAACATTATAAAACTACAATTATTTCTCATAGTTAATAATATAATTATTGGTATGCA
>NW_020211258.1:0-5101 GCF_003070985.1 Temnothorax curvispinosus | reverse complement strand
AAATTTCATTGTGCATATTTCGAGAACACATTAATCGAGAAACATTTTAAGACAAGAATTATTTCGCTTTCTCTATTTTAACTGATACTTTATTCTTATATCAGTAGTATATATATCTTTTTTTGCGTATATTTTTTAAACTATTACAGATAGACTAATTTTGTTTGAGGCATTTGAAAGCACATAAAAAGCATATAATTCTAGCATATTGAGTTTTTTATTTTATATGTAATTTTAATGAGTGGGGGTGCTAGCTTACGTTAAGCCAACACCCTCAGTTTCAATTGCAATTTCCCACGAAACCGCTCGAGCACAAAAATCGTGAATAGAGCACATAATTAACGCATAAAGAGCACTTAATTTCTGCATATGTGTTATTCCGGTTTTTTATGGAGGGTGCTAACTTAACAGACATAAATACATTATATTACTTTTTTACCTTTTAAGATTTTTTCCTTTGTTTACGGATGTTTGCAAATCTAAGCTATTCCATTATAGTGTTCCAAGTCTTTCTCTGTATTACAAGGGATTGTTGTCTAATAGCCTCTAAAACAAGAAGAATTCAATATAGTTTAGATAAGAAAAAGGTTGTAATTTAATATATACATAATTTAATTATAATAAGCAGCTTTACTTACGACTTGTGTAAAAGTTTCTTGGTCATCTTTTAGCATTTCTAGTATCTTGTACAGAGTTTTCCTTATAATATATTGTTCACTGATGTTTATCTTAGCCAGGGTCAAATTTTTCAAATGGTGGTTTTTTGAATTTGATACAACAATTGATCCCATATGTTAAGACATATTCATTGCCCTGTACATATAAAATATGCTTACAATAATCTATTTATATACTTTAGAGTGTGATTATAGCACATATATGTGAAAAAAATATAGAAATAAATAAAAAGTCAGTTTTGGTCTTGTTTGTACTGATCGTTTGTTACATATCTATCAACTTTATACCAATTTTATACTAAATTACTTTTACAGTGATATATGCAAACAATGATGTATTAAAGCCGCACAATACTTCAACAAATCGTCTTCATGCATAGTGTACCAGGTTATTTATACGTTATCATTTACATATTTCGCTAAATTTTGAGGTTATTTTATAGAAAGTTACACTGTTTGGTACCATTGAAATAATAGCATTGACGAACCTTGATGATATTTTTAATGTCCAAGGACAAATCTATTATAGAACGTAAAAAAATTAATTGATATTTCCTCTCTTTTGTAAATCTCTCTTGTAAATCGGAAAATGAATCCTACATCACCAGCTACTATTCATAGCACAAATAATTATAGCACGTATATGGTTAATTGAATTCTTATCATACAACTTTTAGAATATAATAGTTACTACTTATATATAATTATGCTGTAAATAAAGAGCACTCCGCACTCCTCGATTGACACACGTGTATACGCACTCACGCATCGTATGTAGGATAATCATGTACATCATGGCTGTCGCGATGAGCGTTGCGCACAATATAAAACGATAACATTATAACAACAGAAAATTAATATACTACCAACGTTATTTCTGAGTCCAAATTACAAGGAATTTTGAACTGTTGCATTGATCTCAAATAAATGTCAGAGTAACATTTGAAAAATATTTTCTGTAACGTTTTCAAAATATTTTAACAACATTCAGAAAAATCATATTACGAAATAATATTTTTCAAATATGTGTATAATATTATTAAAAAACGTTTAAAAAATACACATAAAGTCAATATTTCTAAACGTTAATTTAATGTTCCTTGCTTACTGGGTATTATATTCTAAAACTTGCATATTAATGATAAGAACTCAATTATCTATATGTGCTGTAAATAGGTAGCTGGTGATTCAAGATCTATTTTTTGACCTATATAAGAGAGATTTGCAGAAGAAAAGAAATATACCAAAGTATTAAGGATCAAACATATTCTTGATGTATGTACTCGGGCCGCGAGGCTGAGCAATATTCTAAGGAAAGTATTATACAAGATACAAAGATTGGTCAATATCTTCCCTTATCTTTCATTGACAATTATCTGAGTTTTGAAGATATGCTAAAAACTGATCAAGAAGCTTTCATGCAAGTTGTAAGTAAAGCTGCTTATCACAATTATAATTAATTCTATAAACATTTACAAATAACATTTCCGGTTAGTAGTTACATAATTGTAGTAGATATTTTACACAATAAAATCAGACTTTGAAAATCCTCTCCCTCCCTCTCTCTCTCCCTCCCTTTTCTCTCCCTCTTTCTCCCTTTCTCTCCAAGAGTAGTAAATATAATATTTGCAATTTAGAGTCGACAAAGAGATCACCAGGACTTGTAATTTTTACCGATTTTTTGGTATTATTTTCAATGTAGTGCCTATAGCAAAGATAGTAATTGCGCATTATCTGTATCTATTATGTTTATAGTTATTTTGATTGTGGCGTAACATATGCATATATTTTTTGTTTATGACAATTTATTAGATGAAAAAATAGATGAAAAACTCTAAAAGTGTCAGTAACATACAGACAAATTCATCCAAACGTCATATCAAATAAGTACTAACGCATTCACACTACATTGTTTGTTTAAAATAGAATGAATACAAGTGAAATGTTACTAAGGTGAACGAGCAACAGGGATTTAGTTATCTCAGTATATTTACAAAAGCTCTTCCTGATGAGCAGAGACACAATATTAATAAAGCATACAATAGCAATCAAATTAAATGTCAAAAACATAGAATAATAGCACAGTTCACATTAAAGTCGAATAATTAATCATCCTTATATCCTAAAAATAAGAGCAAATTAAATATAATATATATAAAGGTTGGCAATAATTATGTTATTATTGCTTCTTGAAGACACTGTATGTGTCGTGATCTCGAATCGCATTATTTTTCTATCTCGCAACGAAAACTCAAACTAATATTTGAATAATGCGCAACGTAATGTCGAAACTAAGAAATATAAATGCATATTAATATAACGCTATATAATTTGGTAGAACATGTAATGCTTCTTCCGAGAATCTTTACTTTTTGCTACTGGAACGTAAGAGACCCGCGTGACGGGCTAAGGCCCGGTCTACAATGGATGTCGGAAGTCGGAGTCGTAAGAAATTGACCAATCACAGTTCATTATTCTTCGACCGCAAGGAGAATAATAGATTGTGATTGGTTAATTTCTTACGACTCCGACTTCCGACATCCATTGTAGACCGGGCCTAAACAATGAGGTATCAAATTTCAAGGTTGTTTTACCGTACCGACGTAAACACAGAATCTCTCGAAAATGAAATAACACAACGTATCGTCTCGAGTCAAAAACAACGCGGAATCAGTAGAAATACAATTAACGCGTGTACACATGGTGTAAATCGATGCGCGGCTTATCTATATTGCGATCTTACTAGCAATAGAGACCTTCGTTAGACAGCGTTATCCGTTGTAATCGGAAGAGCTTCTAAGATCCCGTAATGGCGTGGTCTACGCTTATCCGAAACACGGAAAGAAAAGGAAACGAAGTACTTAACGTTGAAGAACTCAGCTCGATCGTCATAGGCGACATTAACCATTGCAGGGATGTAATTCTCGAAAGTTAGCGTAATTCGTCCTTCTTATTAAGCACTCGCATCCTCCGTCCCTCGTGCGTCGGTTGGAATGTTCTCGCTCTCTCTTTCTCTTTCTCTCAGGCGGTAATAAATACGGAAATCGCACGCACGCAGAAATCAATCTGGTCGTGATCTCGAGGATCACACCACGCGTGTTAACGCGGGCGCGAGGCCGGTACTTCTAAAGTAATTATGCAATAGCGCGTCTTTATACTACACTTTCCGAGCAGAATATTCTTCCGTATTTTCCGAATCACGTCTCGTACAATTAATGTATATGACCGAACGATTTTACTTGACCGTACTTTATCGGGATTACGCTTATTCGAACGAATCTTACTAATCGAGCAAAGGAACCACGACCTCGAAACGTGCGTTCTGTATCTCAGACCTTGAGCGAATGGCGCGGAACGCGGCTCGTCGCGTCGCATGCACAGACCGGTAACAACAAAAGAGAATCGGTAGCGCGCTCCTAGCTTCCGGCAACGTGGTCGCCGCTACGCTATCGATTTCACAAACTAGTCGATATTTTCGAGAACGCGCTAATTTTGAACATTGTTCAAGTCTTTTATGCACATAGATCTTCTATGTATAAATGTGTGTTGCTTTGTTTTACCATATTTAGCAGAAAGCTTAAGTATTTATATATAAAAATCTTTTTGCAAATTTTTCATATATTTTTAAGCTTTTAAATTTAATGGAAATGGTACAGTAATATTTTTTTACAATTTTTTTTAACGGAGCAAACATACTGGTAATATATAAAAGTTGTACAATTTTTGTAACAGATAAATATTTACACTGACAGCTCGAGATCTTTTACTTTGAAACTTTTTAATCATTTTTGTGATATATTGAGCAAATGCTCTAATTGATTTACACCTATTTTTATTATGTAAAAACATTTGTAATTCTATGCAACCAATACGATATATGTAAACTTTCTAAAAGAAGGTAAAATTTTATCGATAAAGTTTTCAAATATGGTATGTCGTATGTCCTTCAAAAATCAAAATGTATTTGTATTAATCTCTATAATGAATTCAACTGTATGTTTTATGTATAAAACGATCAAATAGAATCTTGAGGAGAAGCACCCAATGTGTCCAAAACTAAAAATGGTTACTCTGACTCTTAATCTTACAAACTTATATCTATAATATACGTCCTTTAATATGTTCTATAATATCTTATAATATGTGTTATTATATTTTAAAAGTCTTCTGAACTATTTTCCTTGCAATTTATAATAATATACTGCATTATATAGAATTACAAGTATAAATTTTTCAGGTGAACAAGGTTATGTTAATTGGAGGGAAACATGAAAAGGATTTTATTAGAAGAAGTTTGAGTGCTACATTTTCTGATGACAGCCTCCATGTGTGTTCATGGACTGGCCAAAAAAATAATTATAAAATTGGAGATACGCACACAATTCTGAGCATTAAAAGTAAGTAATTTTTTAAGAGATGTATAT
>NW_020211257.1:0-3764 GCF_003070985.1 Temnothorax curvispinosus | reverse complement strand
ATATATATATGTTTATTATACCTGTCTTTTAACATAAATATGAAAGACAAATCAAAATTATGGCAAATAGAACTAAAAATATAATCTGGTCCCTTGGTTGAAGCTTGGAATATATTGAATATAATGCATCTATCAAAATTAAAAATAATATATTAATATATAAATTTTGAGTTTTAAAATAATCATTAAAAACAGTACTTATCTTTAAAAAATGTAGAGATCGCCGATATATCGATCATTGTTATTTAATTGTGAAATCTTAATGAATAATGGGTAATGGCTTTCAAGAAGTGACGAACACTGGTCGAATCGCGATCGCGAAATTACAGTCTGTGATAAGAGATTTGTTGAATTTTTCACGGTATCTTGGAACTAGACGTTTAATTTCTGCTGTGTATTGTATTTTTGCTTCTTTTATTTCAGCTTTCGCTTTCATGTTTGAAGTTTTAGCATCAGCTACTAATTTGTTTAATTCAAAACTATATTTTTATTACATTGCCAATGTTATGGCATTTGGTGTTGCTTTCAATATTTTTTATGAATTCGTGCATGGCAGTTTTTTGGTTCAAGTTCGTGGGGAGGTAAAAATTATTGCCAAATTGGAGGAGTTTAGTCATCTCAGAAGGAAGTACCTCCGTGTTGGAGAAGTTAATGAAGAATCATTTGTCATTAGCATATTTTATTTTAACAATTTTAAAAGAACAAATATGCAGTGCAAAATATCCTTGGATTTAATGTTACCTAGACTATATAATTTTATATTGTCTCCGAATTGAAGACGAATGAAACCTTGGATTAAATTGGTGAAATAGTTAAAAAAAATTATATTTAAGGAGAGAGGGTAGTAATTTGTGAATTGATGGTAATCAAATACTAGTCTTTAAGTCACACACATTGTGATTGTGGTCCAAAGATACAAATTTAGATTTTAAATTACGTTTAACTGAATAATCGCTTTAGTACCGTTATCTTGGAATAAGTAATAATTTGCGTTTCCGTTATTATTAAAAATTTATTTGATGTTTCTACCCAAACATTTGGGTCGAATACCTAGTCAGTCAGGCTGGCTTGTAAACTATTGTAAACTATTTGTCAAATATTGCGAGTATTATACTGGCGCACATATGTCAACGGCTGCGTACACATCATCCATATCTGCGCGTGTCGTGCAGTCGCGTTGCTGTCGATAGGAAAGAGCAAGTCCTTGCTGAACAACGTGATCCTGTCATTCACCCGCAGGACGTACAACGCGAGCGAGCGCAACCGACACGGTTCCTAAGTGACCAGCGTTCCAACTTCTTCATCATTGACCAAGAGGCCTGGGAGTCCGGCGGTAACAGCACGGACACTACCGATTATTTTGATCTTGAACCCTCGCCCGGAGCGGACGCTGATTTCGCCGAGCGAAATAATGATTGCTTTGAACAGCAACAACAGTATTATCAATGAACGACAGGATGACAATCATCAGATTCCGCGTTCCTTACCGTCGCCGACGAAGAAGTAAAACAATAACGGCAGCAGTTGGCGCCGCAAGTTTATGCTACGTCATCGCTCCAACGATTCCTTGAACAATGGTGAGACACGTTCCTCCTCGCCGAGCGAATCGATAGCGAAGTCCTTATCCTGGATCGAGGAATCCTTGTTCAGATGAGGGGCAACAAGGCAGCAACATCACGGCGACGACCATCTCGTCGCCATCGGTGTAAATTGACGTGACCGGAAGCTTTTAGATAGCCACCGCCTCTGTCGACGACATACCGTCTCTGGAGAACAGCTTTAGCTAGCCCGAAAAGGAAAATGACGATGAGGAGCAGGCTGGTCCGGAGTTTGAGACGGAGAACTCATCCTTACCGTGCAGCCCAGCGGCCGCGTCCATCGTTGGCTTGGACTTCCTCCACTATTACGATTTCCTGTCAGTGAACAGCGGCGCAATGCGGCAGGGGATCACCAGCACCAGCTCGCTTCAGCTACCGTCCGATGTGAGTTTGCATTTCAGCGTGGACTGCCCGCCGATAGTTGCAGCTTTTACGGTGAGGACAGCAGTCCGAGCATGGACTCGTTGAAGTTCAAAGGGTCTGGACGCGACCGGGTGCCGCGAGATCTTGCCCGAATCTGGAACGACATAGCGCCGGCTGCTCTTCAGCCAGCAGCTTGTCGAGCCCGAGATCGAGACCGGGTCCGGCCGGGCCATGTTTTAAGTTTTTCGAGGAAGGCGACGTACAAGTGTGCTACCTGAATCAAATCTGGACCTTTTCAAAGAAGACCCTGTGCAGCAAGTTCCTTAGACGCTGGGAGACTCATTATCTCTATTTCAACGACTGTTGCCTGTTCTCCAAGACGCTGACGGGTTTTCTTCAGCAACCTGTTCCGTACAGCAGGAACAGTCGGAGATCCGAAAGTACGTTGTCGCCAGGTGGGATCCTGCGTATAAGAACTCTCAGCATTGTCCTACCAGACGGTTTGCTTTTTCTGCAAGACGCTTACACGAGGGAGCAGTGATACCGTTTGATATGGAAGAAAAATATCTTCTGAGGAAGGCGACATATATATCCAAGTGTGCTGCCTGAATCAACCCCGGACCTTCGTAAAGAAGATCTTGTCCGGCAAGTTCCTTAGACCCTGGGAGACGCATCATCTCTATCTCAACGACTGTTGCCTGTCCTTCAAGGCGCTGACGGGTTTTCTTCAGCAACCTGTTCCGTACAGCAGCATGTCGGAGATCCGAAAGTACGTTGTCGCCAGGTGGGACCCTGTGTATAAAAACTGTCTCAGCATTGTTTTAAACGGCTTCTTCTGCAAGACAGTAACACTTACATGAGGGACCAGTGATACCGCTTGAGATGGAAGAAAAATATTTTTCGAGGAAGGCAACATATATACAAGTGTGCTGCATGAATCAAACCCGGACCGTCGTAAAGAAGATCTTGTCCAGCAAGTTCTTTAGACGCTGGGAGATGCATCATTTCCATCTCAGCGACTGTTGCCTGTTCTCAAAGACGCTGACGGGATTTCTTCAGCAACCTGTTCCGTACAGCAGCATGTCGGAGATCTGGAAGTACGTTGTCGCCAGGTGGGATCTTGCGTATAAGAACTGTCTCAGCATTGTCCTACCAGACGGTTTGCTTCTTCTGCAAGACCACAAGGGAGCATTGATACCGCTTGATATGGAAGAAAAATATCTTTCGAGGAAAGCGACATATATACAAGTGTGCTGTTTGAATCAAACCCAAACCTTTGTAAAGCAGATCCTGTCCAGTAAGTTCCTTAGACGCTGAGAGACGCATTATCTTTATCTCAACGACTCTTGCCTGTCCTCCAAGACGCTGACGGGTTTTCTTCAGCAACCTGTTCCGTACAGCAGCATGTCGGAGATCTGAAAATACGTTGTCGCCAGGTGGGACCCTGTGTATAAGAACTGTTTCAGCATTGTCCTACCAGACGGTTCGCTTCTTCTACAGGACAGTAACGCTTACACGAGGGAGCAGTAATATCGCTTGATGTGATAAAAAAATATCTTTCAAGGAAGGCGACATATATACAAGTGTGCTGTTTGAATCAAACCCAAACCTTTGTAAAGCAGATCCTGTCCAGCAAGTTCCTTAGACGCTGAGAGACGCATTATCTCTATCTCAACGACTGTTGCCTGTCCTCCAAGACTGACGGGTTTTCTTCAGCAACCTGTTCCGTACAGCAGCACGTCGGAGATCCGAAAGTACGTTGTCGCCAGGTGGGACACTGCGTATAAGAACTGTCTCAGCATT
>NW_020211256.1:0-1827 GCF_003070985.1 Temnothorax curvispinosus | reverse complement strand
AAAAATCAATAACGTCACAACAGACGCTTCTGGCATTAATTTTGTCAATACCGTCAGAATAAACGAATCTGATTTTTATTATAATCAGTACCGTCCGAATAGACGCTTCTGACATTTACTTTTATTTTATTTTTGTATTATGGGCCCCTCCAACGCCCATTTCTGTGAGAACGCAACCAATATCTTTTTTTCGTCTCTCCGAATTTTATTTACAAATGATACATTTGTAAAAATCAGTAACGTTACAACATACGTTTCTGACATTTTGTCAGTACCGTCAGAATAAACGTATCTAATTTATATTACAATCAGTACCGTCCGAATAGACGCTTCTGACATTTATTTTTATTTTATTTTTACTTTTTTACCCAGATGTTTTCGATATTCAAATATCTTTCTAAATATTATTACAGTGTACGTAACTTTCTAAATAATATTAGATCGTATGTTTTTATCTTGTGAAAGGCAACAGTTCATCTCCCTCTACACTTTTCATAAAGTGTTGTCTCATGCACTTTACGTCCGTGGAATATTTTTCATCACAAGGATTGCCTCCTAAGGCTACGATTGTGGCAAAAGCTGCAGCGTAAATTCCGCAACTTGTACCGTCTGGTTGTGCATCGACTTTCTCAAAAATAATATCACTTTGCCTTATTTTTGGATATTGACGCTTTATATATTCTCTTTCCTTGAGCACCAATCTGTCGTATGTACAGCCAGGTATACTGTCATATACGAAAAGTTTGGTGCCATCACAAAATATACATCGCCAGTGTTGAATTCCCTCTGCAAAGTATTGATTTTTTCTCCAATTATTTGTAAGCTTAAATCGCTCTTACTAGCGTCAATATAATCAGGCAATCCTTGATACTGTACACTTTGCGTTTCAAAAGGAGTACTTTGTCTCACAATGCGTAAAAATTCATCTATTGATTCGTCCGTTAGTTCGTCTCCAGACAAGACATTTCGTCTCACAATAAAGAAATAGGTATAATAACTTCATTTAAATTTATCATTCGTCTTGCTTTATCCTCTTCGGTTATATCTTCTCGCTTGTAGCTTGTACCAATATATGTACAATCATCATCCTGATCCATATCTTGAGCAATCATAGCAGTGGTAATTGCTGTTTTCATCGGCGAAATGTCACATTTTAACGTTTTGTTAATTTCATTAATGATATTTTTGCTCTTTACTGCATTTTGCTCAATAGTTTTTCGACTACTTAATTTTTTACTTGCTTTCTGTGCTTCTTTAATATAACTCGGATCCCTTATTGCCATGTGCCTGTTGTGGCGACTATCCAAGATTTCCGGAAGCATGCATTCGTTATAGAAGCGTATTAGACAAGGCAACATATGCTTGTCCCAAAAAGCATTGTCTCTATCTACGTGCACTATTTTCATGCTTTTCGATGTCCATATGGCAAAAATGCAATACTGTCGTTGCGTTATGTTTAATTGGCCTTGAATTTGATAAAAGAACCGATGCTTTTCATTTAATTTACCTGAGTCTTTTGCATCAAAGATGTTTTTCAAGGCAGGTAATGTTTTAATGGCTTTTTCTATTGCTAAATGTTCGGCCGAATGAGGACATTTAATCTCCACTAAGCCATCGTCATCAATGAGTCCATCAGGAGAAACACCCAGGTATGGATATTTACGATCAATAAATAAGCCGCAAGGTTTGATGTCTTTGTTAAGTTTTGCGGCTAAAACTTTTTTTGCTATTGGTTCGTGAACGCGACCATATGCCCTGGCGGCGGTATCAACAGGCGAAGAATATAAAATATTCTTCACTGTTGTTACACAAGACGTTGTTGCTCTC
>NW_020211255.1:0-2593 GCF_003070985.1 Temnothorax curvispinosus | reverse complement strand
ATTATTTCCTTGAAAGGTGAAAATTTCTGCCCATTTGACTGGGCTATCAGTGGTATTCCAATTAATATTTCTTATTAATACGCATACAAGGATTAAAGTTATCCTGACGTTATATTCATTGTGTTTCATGTACATTAAAGATTTATATTTCAATTACTTTATAATATTCTAATAATTATCTTGCGAATTATTCATTCTATAGTATTACGTTCATGCGGTGGTGAATTAATGTGTCAATAAAAGATTGATGCATTATTTCCCAGATTATACAAATTGTATCTGAAGTGATATTCTTGTATTAATTGAATTATGTTTATGTTTCCAACGATCCTTTCTTTAGAAAAGAATAACGAATTCTGAACTTGACTACGTCAAGAGAGATTATAAGAAAAATTACGATGACAATTTTATTTTAATGAAGCTTTTATATGATAAAGAAGAGCCTTAGTAAAACTTCAAGGTCTATTAAAATACATAGTTAAAGAAAGGATTGTCTTATGATAACCATTTATTTGTTCCTTTATGCATTTATTGTACTCATATTGTATCTTATCTTATTTATGTACAATTTTGTTCACGAATACTGAGAAGGTTTTAGGGCAGTTTCCCTTCTCCTATGCAACAAATGTTGGTATTCGTTGTATAGTTCTGCCCACTTTTAACTTTCCTTGGATTACATTTCTGTTTCATAGCAAATGATAAAATTGATTGTTTTATGAACTCAGTAAATTAATTGTTCTATTTCTTACTTTGAATATCGTTTCTCCTTCTCCACCATCCTTAGCTCACGCAACATACGAGGCGTGTACACTTTTGTTGTAGAAAATTTTTACATAAAATTTGTAATACGTTTATATAATGTTTTAATAAAAAAGTATTCTCTATATAATATTTATTTTAGTTCCCTCAATAAGATATTTATTTCTCAAAAAATAAACGGTCCTTGAATTTTTTACACAAAGTATACATTTATCTTTAGACACGTGCACACACAGAAAAGTGTTCACTTACGATAATACTTGTGTAAGTATTGCAAATATGATGGTTATTATACAATGACTCGTATATATAGTTTTCTAGCAATTCAGATATCGAACACTCTGCATTTAGAAATTGTACATTACGTTTACGTCAACATGATGACTCAATAAGACAAATATTCAAATTAAATATGGTCGAATTTTTGTTTTTAATTTCTGCTATAATCGTATTTTTTTTTATTTATCAACTTTTACATCAGATTACTATTTAGCTACTAAAAAAACTTTTACAGAGTTTAGATAACATAATTAAAAAATGTTTCAGATTTTCAATGATTGTGTAGTAAGTCGCAACTTTGACATAATAGAATCTGCGTTAATCAGCAATATCTTTTAACTATAATCGACACCATAAATTTTTTTAAGGGCTGAAAATTCTTAACAACGTACTTAATTTTGATTGCAATTAAACTTCTCCAACACGTCACATATCGTAGTTATAATATGCCAAAATGCACTAAAATAATCCATTTTTGTTTCTTTAACTGCAAATTTCTCAAAATTGCGATATGATAGAACAATTTGGCAAGCGGGATCGTATTCAGCGTTTTTGTTTTTGTGCTTTTTTTTATTGAACAATGCAATATTTTTAAGATAATTGATGCTATTTAATGTTCAATATTCTTAAAATGTCTTTGAAGCTAGTATTCGTTTATTATTTGTTTTCTCTTAGAATATCCTACCAAAGGATATCCTAGGATTAAATTGAGATGTCCACAAAATTTTAATTATATTTATTTTGGATGTTAATCTTGAATTTTCAAAGAGCATTTTCAAAGAACATTTTATGTTATTTGATACATATACTGATACAGGGTGTCATGTAAATAATATCCAAACCAGTGTTCGTGAGCAGGTAGAGCGGGTAAAACAGAATTGAAAAGTCTTTTACGTTTTGTAAGTTTCTTAATAATTAATGAGAAATTAATTAATACGATAACGCGAATCACACAGGATGCGTCCGTGCGATTCGACGAGAAGCTGCAGCTCAACGTTCACGTTGTTAGGCGTGTGACGAGGCATTGCTATTGGGAGGAGCACTAAGTAAATATATATAACAACGGCTATACATAAACTTCATTCGTGAACAGCCATTGTTATTTATTAAGCTTTCGCTAATATTTCGCGTGTAGCAACGCGATACCCTGTATATACATACACGTACGTACATACATACATAAAATGTATATTATTTTATTATTTTGTTTTATATATAGGTGGTACTGGTTTTGTTGGAAAAATCTTGATTGAGAAACTGTTACGAAGTTGCCCCGATATCTCAACGATATATCTGCTAATACGTTCAAAAAAGACAAATGTCCCAAAAGCCGACTGGATGAATTGTTTGAGAAACCTGTGAGTATCTCGAAAACGACATCGAAACATGATGTACATTTGTAAATGACCTTATTCAAATATGTAATCCATAGCTTTTTAACCGAGTAAGAAAAGAAATACCCAATTTCCGCAAAAAAATTGTACCGATCATAGGCAATCTTGACATAGAAGACTTTGGATTGTCAGAAAGTGACAATAACACTCTGATAAATCAG
>NW_020211254.1:0-15363 GCF_003070985.1 Temnothorax curvispinosus | reverse complement strand
TTTTGAAAAGATTATCTTCTTTTATATTACCTGCGAAACACACAATATACATGTAATTGTTTCCTGCAAACATTGTGTAAAGTACAATATTATTAATTAAACATATTTAAAGTAATTTGCACATTTGTCAATTAAAGAAGGCTTCTATATTTATTATAAAGATTTAATAAAAATACTACAATTTCTAACCATATAAGCTTTCTAATTAATCCAATAATTATAAGTAAACATCGTGATATTTGCCGTCAAAGAAATAAATTAAATTATTATTTAAAAAAATACTTTAAGCAATCACAACTGATAAGTATAGCAAGCACCAAAATCTTTAGACTGACTGGCAAATGTCGACAGTCTATAGCCTTGCTGTAGCGGATCGAATTTCTTAGATGTTGATATCCACATGCATGTGTGCCCATAATTCCACCCTTCGCAACTGGTAACTTTATTAATCATTTCACGAATCCCTCACAATACAGTATACCTCGTGAAATAATATATTTATGAGTCGATATGCAACACGTATATACACAGTAACATATTACATATACACAGTAACAATTTACATATATTGCGGTAATATATCTTTAAATGACATAATGTTTTTTAGAGGTAAAGTAAAGAAAATACAGAATAAAATTGTCAAATATTGAATAAAAAATTATATCTTTATTTAATATCGGCATAGGTTATAATTTTATGATATTTAAGCTATAAATATTTAAATTTCCTCTGAAATTTTAATCTTGCTATAGCTATTGACTTCACAGATACTTCCAGAATAGCGGAACTGAAAAGTTTGATTTATGGCTGTGTATCCTATTAATTATTAACGATCGATATAACCTACGTTAAACTATGCATTATTGATAACCGCGTTGAATTCTCAAAGCTTTTTCTTACTTGTCATTTGTTCTTCTTCTTCTTTTACTAGTGCTCAAATCTCCCTTCCTTTTTTCATGAAATCATAACGTCTAAGTAGCGCAGCATTCATCCTTCAAATATAAGTTTAGAGCTCATGCACAATGAGAGGAATAAAGAACAACGAATTAAATATAGAAAGAATTCCGTGTCTTGAAAAAAAAAGGAAGACCGTGTTGAAAAACGGTTAGGGCGGGTAAATGAAAGTGCCTCGTCTTGTCCTGCCTATTTGCAAGACGCTACAAATGACACTTTTTCAAATATTGCTTTCTAAATTAATTATTCATATACATGTTTGTTAGTTTCAACCATCTTTACATGTAAAGAAGGATGCAATAACAGGATTTGTGTTGAAAAAGTGGATTGTTTTTTTTATACTTAGTGCTTAGTGGTCATTTCACATGGTTAAACATGAAATATTCTGTCTTGCCCCAAGTTCTCTATTTGCAAAAGTAAATTTTGAGATTCTATCTTTGTATTGATTTTAGGCATTGTAATTTCTGATTCCCACGATACAAACAAAACATGTTAAAATTATATTCTATTTACGTGTCATAGAAGACAGGATAAGCAAGAAAGTATAAAATGTAAAATACAAATATAAGACAGCTAATAACAAATGTAAAAACATAAGAAAAATATGCAATGGAATAAACAATACTTTTCGATTATCTTTTTATATTATTTTAATAACGTGATATGTTAAATACTATGTTAGATGAAAGTTAACTAATGCTGATTATTATGACTAATTGCAAATATACTATCTTCTTTCTTCTTTTCTTTTCTCTTCTCAGATTTAATATTATGATATGAGTAGTACATTAAGTCCATCAGTCTTCTCATAGAATCACACTTGCATATTTTGTGTAAGTAAGTTGTAAGTGGAATAAGACATTTTAAGTATCTACAATTAGTAAACAAATAATTTTCATGGTTATCTAAATAGGTTCAGTAATTAATAAATTCGCAGCTAATTTTGTCAACAATAATATTAGATACATTAAATTTTAACATTAAATACATATAGTGCTGAATTTGTTTATATTATTCTAAATAATGATTCCAAATTTCCAATATTTTCCAAATTTATTTCATAAATAGCGTGAACAATTTTAATTTATTAAATAATTAAAATTTAATGGATAATATATATTTTTGTTAAAATATTTTAATAATATAATAAATCAATATATTATAAATTATTCCTTAAATGCATAGAACATATTTAAATATATCTAAAATTAAAATTTGGCGAAATTAGGTTTATAACATTTATACTAACACCCATAAAGGTTTCGAGATTCACGGGAACAATACGAGCACAAGTAATCTGAATAGGTACAGTTGTTCGCCTCATTATTATCATTAAAGACTTTTTTCTATTTTTGTCCAATGTCAGCCACTCCGTTTCGAAAATATGGTCAATCATTTGGTGACTCTACTGAAATATGTAAAATGTATCCATAGATAGCATGTGTGTTAGAAACAAAATATATTTATATTACTGATACCTCGTAGATGTTAAAATTATTTAATACTATTAGAATTTCAGCATTTAATTGAGAACATCTATACCTACCATACCAGCTAAATATCTACCATACCTTTATCTTTAATTCGTTTCCATACCAACAATAGAAGAAGTTTTGAATTAAAATACAAGCCATATATAATATCATTTCAATATGTTTGGCTTTCGTTGTTGCTATACTTATTTGATAAAGACAGAAGCATTGCACCAATGTAGTTAATATAAATTGGATAGCAATAGTCAGTCTAAACTTTTCATTTACAATAAACGCAAGTCTAGAATTTAACAAATTGTTCGTATAATAACATATTTGAATAAAATATACTGGAAGAACGATATTCAGATGTACACGATAATAATTTAAAAATTATTGAGTAAATTTTGTTAAATTGGCAAAATTGTAAAACTTAACCTGAATATATCATAATGATGACGCACGCAATCGCGAAGAACGTTTGAATAAGATATAAATCTTCTCAAACGATAAGTTAAGATCTCAATTTGACAGCAAATATGGACTAATATTCCCCAGATGAAAGTATCACAACCAATACTAGCGACTGTTGCGACAGTCATACCTATCATTTGATGAATGAATGCCAGATAGAACAGTAACGTTGATGAATAATCAAATGGCAACCATGCTCTGTATGTCAATTTTCCATTTTTCAAGCTTGATAAAGAAGATAACACGAAAAATGATAACGTTACCGCTGCCAAATATACAAAGCGCCAAGTATTAATTCTAAAATAATTATAAAATGTTCCTCAAATACATACATTATCTTCATAAATTGTATATAATTTTTTTATTTTTATATTTATCTATTTATTTATTTATTCTTTACGCTCTTAAATTCTTGTAACTTCGTATGCAATAAAAAGGTTTAGACCGCATTTGGTACATACATATAAAGGTAATTTTTTTTCCAAAAATGTATTATTGGCATTAAAGGGAGATCCAGAAAAAGTATAAGGATTGAAATTAGAAGTAAATAAGTAAATAACTCCACCTATTTACTGAAAGATATTTAATTAATAAATAATTTTGTCTATCGTTTTAAGTAGAATTTATATTATAGGTCAATAATAATCATATAGATTTCGTCTACTCAAAAAGGTAGAGGAAATTAGTTATTAGTTGAATATTTGTCAGTAAGAGGTAGAGATCACTTACTCTTTTATCTCCACTTTCAACTTTTGTATCTTCTTTTCCAAGTAATCCACACTACATCGCCAACCAGATGTTCGAAAAGAGCAACTCACTTTACGCCTCAATACCAATGCGTTCCAAAAATTTTTATTAAAACTGAAGATACATGGTAACAAAACGGAATAGTCTTGGAGAACTTTATGGGTTAATTAAAAAAAAACAATATATTTTTAATAACTCTATTGCATGTTTCTATTTACCGTACATTAATTTTATGATTTATGAATTTGAACATTTAAAGAGAAAAAGAAATATTACGTAAAAGATCTAGATACGAAAAGTAACACAATGTAAATTTCAATAATTTTATTAATATTAAACAATAATAAAATATATTATGATATTATTGATGATTTGTTAACACTCTATACTTACTCTATGATTTTATCAAATTTATAGAGAATGTTTATTTCAGTCGATGTCGACGGTTTACATGGTTTCTTCATCAGTATGTCGATTATCATAATAATGTTTTTGCGATTTATGAGCAAAATGAATACTTTAAAGCAAGCATTTAACATGTCCATTATAAATAAGAAACTATCGCAAAAATCGTCGGCATTGTCCGTTATTAGGGTGAGGTCTATTAATAGCGATAGCGTAAAGGTATTTACTAAGAAAACTGTTATGCTTGTATACACGTAGTACGCTACGCGTTTATGCAGTGATGACCAAGAATCTGGTCGCCAACATCCAGCCATCGTTAAAAGTATAAAAGTCAACTTAAGTATGCGCATTTTTTAAAAAATTATATTTTTTTAATATTACCTGCGAAGCACACAATACATGTAAATGTTTTCTGCAAAAATTTAGTGCAACGTACAGCATTATTAATTAAACGTATCTTTAAAATAATTTGCAACTTTGTCAATTAAAGAATGTTTTTTGTAAATAATAGAAATATTGCATTTCTAACGATATAAGCTTTCTAATTAATCTAATAATTATAAGTAAACGTTGTGATATATTTGCCGTAAAGAAATATCAAATTATTATTATAAAAAAAGAATACTTTTTAAGCGATCACAACGAATATGTATAGCAAGCACCAAAATCTTTAGACTGACTGACAAATGTCGACAGTTTATAGCTTTGCTGTCGGATCGAATTTCTTAGTATGTATAAGATACATCCATATGTGTGTCCATATATTTTCACCCTTCGCAACTGGTAATTTCATTATTCATAACGTATCCCTTATAACGTATCCCTCACAATATGTTATACCTCGTGAAATAATATATTTATGAGGCGATATGCAACACGTATATACACAGTAACAAAATTTACATACCTTACGGTAATATATCTTTGGATGCAATAATGTTTTTCAGAGGCAGAGTGAAGAAAATACGAAATAGAATTCTCAAATATTGAATAAAAAATTATATCTTTATTTAATATCGGTACCTATAGGTTACAATTTTATGATACTTAAGCTATAGATATTTCAGTTTTCTCTGAATTTGAATCTTTCTATAACCATTGACTTTACAGATACTTCTAGAATAACGGAGCTGAAACGTTCGATTTATGATTGTGTATCCTATTAATTATTAACGATCGGTATAACTTACGTTAACGCATTGTCAACCACGTTGAATTTTTAAAGCTTTCTTTTACTTGTCACTTGTTCTTCTTCTAGAATGTTTGTAGTGATCAATTCTTCCTTCTTTTCCATTAAATTATAACGACAAAATCGCGCAGCATTTATTCTTCAAATATGGCTTTTCATATAAAAAAGATTGATAATTGATTTTAATATAATAACATGTAGAAATAATGAAATATGTAAACTTGAATAAAAAACATTTTTATAAACGTTTATTTAAAAATAATAAGTGTGGCGGCCGCGCGTGCGCCCCTACCAAGACAGCAACATATTCAGCCACGTTTTCTCGCGAGCGCTCGAACGCGCCGACCAAATATATAAACAAATTCGACAGCAACATTCATTGTCCCGATCGACACTCTCACCGACGCCTCATCGGACAAGAGTTAGACGAGCATATAGTGGAGTGTCCATCGCGACTCGCCGAAGAGTCACATGGTATTTTTGGGGACGCATCCTCCACATACCATCGCTACCTTTAATCATACACTCCTCTCCATCGCTATCATCTCTGATCGACATCGACACACGCATCCCCACAATAAGTTTTTATATTAAAATTTAATAGAAATTTTAAATAAATTAGTAGTCAAAGAATAATTTAATTAAGAATAGTTTAAAATGATTTAACAGTTGGAATCTATTTTCCTTTGTTACTGTATTGTTACTCTATAGCGCAGTCCGCTGTAGCGACGATAAAATTGAATCCCTAACGTACATGAATAACTAAAACTAAACAACTAAAATGATTTATGTTACCTTATTTGGATATTTATACATATTGTTATTGATTGCAAATTCAATCAGATTTATTTAATCCTGTGATAAAACAAACATTTTATATATACTAACACCCGCAAAAGAATCAAGATTCAATAGAAATAATATAAGCACTAGTGAATTCATTGAGCATTGTACTACGTTTAATAATCAATAATTAGTATATTGTACAACTAGTGGGAAAAGTGGTCGATTCTGAATGAGTGTGAAGTTGGTCGCACGAGCGAAGCGAGTGCGACCATCACACTCATTTGGGCTCGACCACTCTTCCCACGAGTTGTTTATACTATTTTTTCTAACAAGAGCGTGAAACAGGCCGCTTTTCGCGCTTGTTTTACAATTTCATTTCTCCACTAGTTGAGAAATGGCTCCATTTTTCAACTAGTGGAGAAATGGATCGTTTTGCTCACTCAAAACAAGCGCGAAAAGCGGCCCATTTCACGCTCGCGTTAGGAAAAAATCTTTTTTAACATTTCGATCAAACTTACGCCATTCAATTTCGAAAATGTTACTCACAAGTTGCCGGCTATATATCTGTTGCAAAATAATATTAAAATATAGCCATCAATTATATGTATAAACAAGGCTTTAATTTCATAATTAATTATTATTATTTATTTATTTTATTTAATAATAATTTATTCATAATTCATTATTTTGAAGATTGCGTACCTTCAGTTTTATCTCATTTATATATCAATAATAAAAAATTATTTGCGTCACTCATCATGCAGCATATGCTATAATACATACTTCCATAACGCCAGGTGAACGTACTTTTCATTCCTTGTGTGGTCGACTTAATTAACTGATATGAATAGAAACATACCATCATTGTACATACTTACCATAAATTGAATAGCAATAGTAAACCTGAACTTTTTATTGACAGCGATAGCAAAAAGCTGCAATTAAACACATTTTGTCATTTTAATATCTGCAAGTCAAAATGACTGCGCTGACATCTTTATTAACATAACAATATTAATATTTTTATGACATTAACTGTATTATAAATACAAATTCAAAAACACGATTATGTTGCATTATGCATTCATGAAGAATATCTCTTGCAAAAAATTTTATTTACCATTATATTTCCAAAATTTTAGCATTTTTGAAATATACTAGAAGTGGCATATAAGAAACGAAAGAATACGAATACTCTCTGTCGACAATTTTATCATTTTTATACATTTTAATAAAGATAATGCAATTATAATATTATTTCCCTTTAGTTAAAAATATTTTATTTTTTCATAATTATTCTGCGTGTTACTGAAAGGTTGCCGTATATGATTCTGTCTCCGTATTGATTTTAGGCACTGTAATTTCTGATTCTGATTCTCACCTTACAAACAGAACATGTGAAAATTATATTACAAAGTGTATCATAGAAGGCAGGATAAGCAAGAAAGTATAAAATGTAAAATACAAATATAAAAATAGATGTTAATAAATGTAAAAATATAAGAAAAATATACAATAAAATAAACAACACTTTTTAATTATTCTTTTCTATTTTTCTACTTTAATAAGGTGATACATTAAATGTAGTGTGTTAGGTGACAATAACTATAATGCTAATTGTTACTACTAATTGCAAATATACTATCTTCTTTCTTCCTTTCTTGCCTTTTCTCAGATTTAATATTAATATCTGAGTAGTGCTTTAAGTCCATCAGTCTCTCATAAAATCACACTTACACATTTTGTATAAGTAAGTTGTAAAAAGAATAAGACGTTTTAAGTATCTAGAATTAGTAAACAGACAATCTTAATCTTTATCTAAATTTGTTCAGTTATTAATACAGCTGACTTCGTCAATATTAATATTAAATACATTAAATTTTAACATTAAAAACATATAGTGCTGAAATTTGTTTATATATTATTTCAAATAATAATTCCAAATTTTCAGTATTTTTCGAATTTATTTAATAAACAGCATATACATGATTTTAATTTATTAAATAATTAAAATTGAATTCATAAAATTTGTTTGAATTTGTAAAAATATTTTAATAATGCAATAAATCAATATATAATAAATCATTCTTTAAATACGTAGAACATATTTAAATATATCTAAAACTAAAATTTGACGAAATTAGCTTTCATAATATTTATACTAACACCCATAAATGTATTAAGATTCATGGGAACAATGTAAGCACAAGTAATCTGAATAGGTACAATTGTTCGCCTCATTATTATCATTAAAGACTTTTTATTATTTTTGTCCAACGTCAGCCACTCCATTTCGTAAATATTGTCACTCATTTGTTGACTCTATTAAAATGTGTGCAACGTATCCATATAGATAGCATTTGTGTAAGAAACAAAATATATTTATGTTACTGATACCTTGTAGAGGAGGGGGAGCTCCGTTTGCCTACATTCCCGATTTCCAACAGCTTTGTTTGCCCACAACATTTTGTCGACAGCTTTGTTTGCCGACATTTCCGATTGCCTACAGAGCGATTTGCGATTGTCTACGAGCATTATTGCGCACATGTAATAATTAAAAATACGAACATAAGTTTGCGCACATGACCTTATTACGCACAAACACATTGCATACATGACTTTATTGCACACATACACATTGCACACATGAAATAAGAATATTATTAAATATTAACACTTTGCACACACGCTTATATTGCGCATGCACATACTTTTTGCACACATGACTTTATTTCGTACATACACATTGCACACATAACGTTATTGCGCACATACACGGATTTCCAACTTTTGTGTATTGTGTACGCAATAATGTCATGTGCGCAATCGGCATGTGCAATGAGTTTGTGCATAATAAGACCATGTGCGCAAACGCACATTCGTATTTTTAATTATTACATGTGCGCAATATAATGCTTATATTGACAATCGCTCTGTAAGCAATCGGGAATGTTGGCAAACGAAGCTGTCGGCAAATGTTGTAAGCAAACAAAGCTATTGGCAATTGGGAATGTAGGTAAACGGGACTCCCTCCCTCGTAGGTATTAAGATGTTTTGATAACAGACTGTTAGAATTTTGCAACAAAATTTATACAGAATAACATCAGCATTTAATTAAAAGCATAGATACCCATCACTCCTAGTACTAAATATCTATTACCATACCTTTGTCTTTAATTCGTTCCCATACCAACTATAGCAGAAGATTTCAATCAAAGTAACAGATACATATGATATAATTTCAATATGTCTGGCTTTCGTTGTTGCTATACTTAATTGATAAAAGCAAAAGCATACCACCGATGTAGTTGTTATAAATTGCATAGCAATAGTCAGTCTAAACCTTTCATTTACGATAAACGCAAGCCTAAAATTTAATAATTTTGTTTGTGTAATAACATATATTTTAATAAAATATATACTTGATGAGAACGATATTATATTCAGATGTAAACAATACATGTATATTAATTTAAAAACTATTGTAAAGATTTATAAGATTGACAAAATTGTAAAACTTAACCTATATATATCATAATGATGATGCACACAATCGCGAAGAACGTTTGAATGAGATATAATTCTTCTCAAGCGATGAGTTACGATCTCAATTTGACAGCAAATATGGACTAATAATCCCCAGATGAGAGAATCGCAAGCAATATTAATGATGTTTGCCGCAGCTATACCTATCAGTTGATAAGTGAACATCAGAGAGAACCGAAACGTTGACGAATAATCAAATGGGAACCATGCTCTGTACGGTAATATTCTATTTCTGAAGTTATTGATTAAAAGAGATAGCACCATCCATAAATATGCTATCACCTCCAGATATACGTAGTACCAAGTAGTATTTCTAAAATAATTATAAAATGTTCCTCAAATACATATATAATAATCTTAATTCTTAGATTTTATGTAAATTTTTTATTCTTATCTTTATTTATCTACCTATTTATTTATTTATTTATAATAATTACTTTTTACCCTTTTAAATCCTTAACTCCGGTTGTAATAAAAATTTTTAGACCGTATTTTATATAGTAAAATAAAGGAGTTGCTCATTCCAAAAATGAAGTCGGCATTAAAGTGGGAGATCCAAAAAGAATACAAAGATTCAAATTAAATGTAAATAAGTAAGTAACGTCGCCTATTTAACAATTACAATATAGGCAAATAAGAGCCAAAACGCCGGTAGCAAGGCGACAAAATTAACTGGATTTAAACACTTATATAAAGAACGATCAAACGTTTCGGTCCTTCGCTTTAATGGTTAACCAATCTCTCTCGTCCGTCACATTGCCAGCCGCGGTGCAAGGACTGTTACAATTAGGTCCAAATTTTTCCATGCAACAGGTTAGAAGCGGGGGAAAAATAGCGTGTGAATTTATTAAGTACGTCGAGTCGAGTGTGAATTGTTTTCCCCCCAACTTTCGTCAAGGCGTTCACAATCACTGTATACAAACCATCAAGAAAGTAGTTTTCGGAAATATGCCGATCCAGCTCCACGATCGTCCATTAATTCAAGCGCTCCGTGAGACAAAGGAATTTCTTAAAAATAATGTTAACGTATATATTAGTCACTAAGGCTGACAAGGGTAACCCCACTGTAGTTTTGGACAGGGGCACTTACATGGGGAAGATGAAAGAGATGCTCGGAGATGAGAATACGTATTTAGTGTTAAATAAGGACCCTACAGGTAAAATAACTACAGATCTCAAGGTTCTCCTTAAAGCGTGGCTAGGAAAGAAATTTATCACACAGAGACAGTATAATTTCCTCAATTGCACTGACGACGTTATCCCATGAGCATATGGTCTTCCGAAGATTCACATAGCCAACTGTCCGCTCAGGATCATAGTATCGTTAACAGTCCGCTACAACCATTAGCTAAGTTCTTACAAGATATAATACAGGGGAGCGTGCCTAAAGCTAACAGTCGCGTGGAAAATAGCTTCGAGCTAATTAGGAGCCTGGCGGGTACACGATTGGAAGACCATTTCGAGCTGATTTCCCTTGATGTGGTCTCGCTGTTCACAAACGTTCCTACGGAGTTAGTTCTGACTGGTATTAAGGATAGGTAGCCTTACATCACAGCTAACACTACGATACCACAGGAAGAATTTTTGAGAGCTATCCAGTTTGTACTGGATTCAACGTATTTTGTTTTTGATGGGGTAGTTTATAGATAAACGTTTGGTTCGCCGATGGGATCCTCTCCGTCTCCTGTGGTGGCTGATTTAGTACTGCAAGATTTGGAGAGGAAGGCATTAGAACGCCTTCCCATTTTTATACCGATTTATCGCAGATACGTGGACGACGTTTTGATGTCCATCCCGCTCTCACTTGTCAAGACAGTTTTGGAAATATTTAATTCCTTTCATAAGAGATTACAATTTACGGTTGAAGTTGGACGTAATCGGGCGATTAATTTCTTTGATACCACGGTAAGGGTCAACAATGGAATGTGATACCAATTGAATTCAATTGGTATCACAAACCAACTTTTTCGGAGCGATATTTAAGCTTTTTCTCCCACCACCCGACCTGTCAAAAAATAGGCACGATTATTGGCTTGGTTGATAGGGCGTTTTTATTGTCTCACCCGAGATATCACCAAGAAAATTTGAGTAAACTTGTCAATATCCTTTTGGTCAACGGATATCCTCGGGATTTCATTTTTAAGCACGTAAAGACAAGGTTGCTCAAATTGGTCGACGAACAGGGGAGGACGGGGGTAACGGATTCGCGTATTTCGACTTCTAAGAATGGGGAATTCGATCAGTTTTTTGTCATTCCTTATATTGACAAAATTTCTAACGCTCTTAGCAACACGTTAAAAAAGTTTAGCTGCCGCACAGCATTCGTCGGTATAAATAAGCTAAATCGGTTTGTTAAGCCACACAAGGATGTATTGCATGATTTTGCACAGAGTGGGGTGGTTTACAAAATTAACTGACGTGATTGCGACGCCTCTTATGTTGGCCAAACGAAGAGACAGTCTGGCACGCGGGTTAAAAAACACCGTAATCAGTTTAGCGGAAGGGCGGAAAATTTGTCGGTCGTGTCCCAGCACCGCTTAGAAGGACATGAGTTCGATTGGGATAATGTCACGATTTTGGACAGAGAAAGATCTTATACCTGAAGGAGCGTCTCGGAGATGGTTCACATTAAGCGCCAAGCCAATGGCATTAATCTGCAGGAGAACACGGCGAAGTTGAGCAGCGTTTATCGGGAGAATTTCGCATACGTAACTTCGCCTCTCGGGGTTATATATTTAATGCCTATTTGTTGTGCTCGACACGTCGTGTCTCCCGTGAACAGTATTAGTTTCGCTCTCCCGCAATAACGACGCGACCTATACATTTTACAGTAAACACAATGATAATAAGTTACGTTTCGATGACGATGTCCGTTAATTTCCACGTGGTGACTGTCAGGTAATACTGCTTGTCTTCTGTTTCCCGATTGATTGGTCAGATTTTGTAACAGTTCTGTGTTTAATTAAGGCAACAGTCGCCCCGGGAAATTGCATCGTTCCGCTGTTTAACGAATTGAGACGACGTACTCGATCGAAGGATTTATGGCAATGCGGACTCTGCGGAATTGACGGCATGGCTGGAATGGCGATCTTTTATTGTTTGACGACGACTTGATTGCATGTAATTTTTTTTATATTTCATCACTGAGGATGGTCCAAAGCGAAGACTCGAAACGTTTGATCGTTCTTTATATAAGTGTTTAAATACAGTTAATTTTGTCGCCTTGCTACCTGCGTTTTGGCTCTCATTTGCCTATATTGTAATTGTTTATTGTTGCGAGAGCTTTAACCTTTTATATTGTCGCCTATTTACTAAAAAATATTTAACTAATAAATAATTTTGTATATCGCTTTAAGTAAAATTTATAGGTATTATAGGTCACTCAAATAATAATCATATAGATTTATTTTACTCAAGAAGCAGATGAAATTAGTTATTATAATTGAATATTTGTCAGTAGAAAGACTTGACCACTTATTTTTTTTACTTTCACCCCTTCAACTTTTTAAATCTTTTCTTTCAGATATTCCATTCTCTCACCGCTTTCGGAAAGAGCAACTCATTTTACGCCTAAATATCAATACATTCTAAAATTTTTTATTAAAAGCCAAGATACATAATAACAAAACAGAAAAGACTTCGGGAACTTTATGGGTTAAATAAAAAAAACAATATATTTTTAATAATTTTTAGGTGTGTTCTAATGCACATTTCTATTCTCGATACATTAATTATATCAAGTGTAAATGTGTAAATAAATTTAAATAAAAAAAAGAAAAATTTACGTACAAATGTGAAAAATAACACAAAATAAATTTTAATAGTTTCATTAATATTAAGTAATTATCGGTATATTATGATGTTATTGATGCTTGTTAATACTTACTCTATACTTTTATCGAATTTATAGACAATATTTATTTCAGCCGATGTCGACGGTTCACATGGTTTCTTTGTCAGTATATCGATTAGCATACTAATGTTTTTGCGATTTATAAGCAAAATGAATGCTTTAAAGAAAGTATTAAACAGGTCTATTAGTAAAAAGAAATTATCGCAAAACTCATCGGTATTGTCCATTATTAGAGTCATTTCTACTAATAGCGATAGTATAAAGGTATTTATTATGAAAACTATTATGCTTGTATACACATAGTACGCTACACGTTTATACAGTGATGACCAAGAATTTGGTCGCCAACATCCACATATCGTTAAAAGTATAAAAAGCAAGTTAAGTATGCGCATTTTTTAAAATATTATCTTCTTTTATATCACCTGCGAAGCACACAATACATGTAATTATTTCCTGCAAATTTTGTGTAACGTACAATATTATTAATTAAACGTATCTTTCAAGTAATTTGCAATTTTGTCAATTAAAGAATGCTTCTATATTTATATCATAATTATTTAATAGATTTATTCCTTTATTTTCTATTATTTACAAATGTTATTTGTAAATAATAAAAATATTGCATTTCTACCCATATAAGCTTCCTAATTAATTTAATAATTGTAAGTAAACATTGTGATATTTGCAGTAAAGAAATAAATCAAATTATTATTATAATAAAAAATACTTTAAGCAATCACAACTGATAAGTATAGCAAGCACCAAAATCTTTAGACTGACTGGCAAATGTCGACAGTCTATAGCCTTGCTGTAGCGGATCGAATTTCTTAGATGTTGATATCCACATGCATGTGTTCCCATAATTCTACCCTTCGCAACTGGTAATTTTATTAACCATTTCACGTATCCCTCGTATCCCCCAATACAGCATACCTCGTGAAATAATATATTTATAAGTCGATATGGAACACGTATATACACAGTAACAAAACTTAAATATATTACGGTAATATATCTTTAGATGCAATAATTTTTTTTAGAGGTAAAGTAAAGAAAATACATGATAGAATTGTCAAATATTGAATAAATAATTATATCTTTATTTAATATCGGCATAGGTTATAATTTTATGATACTTAAGTTATAGATATTTAAATTTTCTCTGAAATTTTAATCTTGCTATAGCTATTGACTTTACAGATACTTCTAGAATGGCGGAGCTGAAACGTTTGATGGCTGTGTATCCTATTAATTATTAACGATCGATATAACCTACGTTAAACTATGCATTGATAACCGCGATGAATTCTCAAGCTTTTTCTTACTTGTCATTTGTTCTTGTTCTTTTTTTACTGGTGCTCAAACCTCCCTTCCTTTTTTCATGAAATTATAACGTCGAAGTAGAGCAGCATTCATCCTTCAAATATACCTTTAGGGGTCATGCACAATGAGAGGAATAAGGAACAATGAATTAAATATAGAAAGAATTCCGTGTCTTGAAAAAAGGGAAAAGAACGTGTTGAAAAAAGATGCGACTATAAACTCTTTCTATATTTAATTTCTTATTTTTTATTTTTCTTTTTGTGCTTGAGCCCCTATACAGATAAAAAGAGATTAATAATGCATTATGATAGAGTAGTAGTAATATAAAATATACAATTGAATGAAAAACAGTTTTAAAAACAATTATTTAAATAGTAACTTTTTTAAATTAGTTTAATAAAAATTTAATAAAATTATATTAGTCAAAGAGTAATTTAATTAAAATAGTTAACAAATAATTTAGTAATAATTAAAGAGAAATTGTAATAAAATTGTACACGAATAAAAGAATATAAAACGTAATATAATTTTACGATCAACTGCCAAAAATTTATAATTTATTGGTTGATTTGCAGATGTTTTAGTGATATTGCTTGTTCAATTACCTTCTT
>NW_020211253.1:10147-13412 GCF_003070985.1 Temnothorax curvispinosus | reverse complement strand
TTTCTTCCTTTTGTAATTCCATGCATTAATCCACAATAAACATGACACATATTTATATAAATTTCATCAATCGTGCATAATATGGTTTAACCATTGGATAATGTTTATGAAATAATTCTTCGTTTCAAATGAACTTAACGATATTCAACTTATGATAAAGAAAGGATATACTGACTATTGAATCGCAATAGAGTACATTACATCATGTGAACATGTACTATTTTACGAAATATTAACTTTACAGTTTCGATGAATTAATTCTCGATTAATGTCTTAACGAATCCTTACAATCTTTATACAACATACGTAATTTTACAATGAAAAGAAGCGAATATACCAAATATGCGTGGTTGCAACCAAATTCTTTTTATACTTGATTACTCAAGTGAAATGAGAAGAATCTTGTCTTAAACAGTGGCCACCGATTGATCGAAAATATTGGATTGAATGCCTTGCCGAAACGCAAGAATGGTTGTTATACATCCAAAATCCAATACGAAAGAAAGCTCTCGAATATTCTGGAACCAAAGATAGTTATTAACTAACGTTTGTAGCGACTTTATCAATGGTCCCCTTACGAATAACGAGAGTTACCTGTGCAAGCTTTCACTTTACGTGAAAGTGACTCCAAAGAGGAGGAATACTGCCCTTTGGGTGGAAAGTCAGAAAAATATTTCCATCGAATGTATTCTGCACTCGTCCTTCCTTCTTTAGTAATGGCGGATGCCTTTTTCTTATATCTGGCAATGGCAGATATTTTTCCAGTGTCGGTAGTCGCCTTCCTTTACGTCGTGCTGCCGTATTTCATATATTCGTCGTTGTAATTACGATTGAGTATGACTTGAAACGATTGATTGAACGACTCAATATCCTTTTTACAAAGAATATTAGAAACGGGTAAAATACACGGCACGACTCGAAACGCGCGACTTTTGTGGACGAAAAAGTGGATATCCGTACGACCGTGAACGAACGTTATTGATACAATGACGATCGTTGCTACGCAAGCTCGATACTTCCGTAACGAACGCGGAAGTCAGGTATCGTAGCGCCATACGGACGCGGAAACCAAGTATTGCAGCGCCTTTGCGTGCGAAACATATGTACTACCAATGTCACTAGACCCATGTATTAGTCTCTATAGAGTGTTTACGTAGAGTGCTTACGGAATCAGTTGCTTACTGGCGAATACCATAGATGGCAACACGCCATTTTTCATTCGTCGATAAATCGCTGTGTTTTCAACACAATTCCTGAACACATTTGTTCCTATTCCTGGATATTTTGTAGTTTTAAATTTTTAAATAATAATAAAGTGTATAATATATACAATTATGCATAATATATTAGATTTATAATACATATATACAGATAATAATAAATATTATTTTCTTGCATCATACAATTTTACAATTAGTTATAATTGTAATGTTATATTTATTTAAAGATTAAAAGTACAAAAATGATCAGGAATTGTAATATTAAAGAATAGGTATTTTTGCCTTATATTATTTTGCCTTTCAGTGACAACAATGCTCAGTATACATTTTTAGATAGTGAATTTTGTTAGTAACTTTATCTAGACTTGACATATATATTTATCTAACAAAACGGGAAGAAAAGAGGCTATGAGGGTCAAACGCGGTTCTTCTTGCGTAATGTCTCATTTATTCATCTTCTTGGATATAACTTCAAACGTTTCGGCTCAATTTCGAGCCATCCTCAGCGATAACAATATATTTATCTCATATACATATATGTATAGTACAATTAAAATTTTCTTAGTAAATACATACCTTACCAGCATAGCGAACATGTATACTGTACAATTGAGTAATGTTTGGTCTTTTTGGTACAATCTGTAAATATATATGTATATAATATTAGTAAATATTATAAATTAATTGAAGAATATATAATAATAATATGTGTACATGTGTATTAAATATTACATTTTATTATGTATATATATACAAAGTGGCTTATTTTAACTAATCTACTGAAATATCTTAAAATCGATAAACTTTTTAATTCTATGACATACATATATAACATACCGTTGCCTTTTGTATGTAACTTGTTTGATGATATTTTATATTCAATGCCTATAATGATCATGGCAGTGTATAAACATGCTTTGATAGCTAAAGATAAATCTTCCCAAAAAGTCCAAGAAATAAACGGATGGATGTTGATGTTTTCATAACATTTCACAAGATTCTAATAGCGGAAACAGTAATAATAAACTTCTGCTTGAAAGAATCTCGTGCTTTGTTGATGAATTTTTTCTTGATGGTTGATGACAAGCTTCTTCTGCAAAGTGCTACAGATGCATGTTATATGTTAATTGTTCTCAGTTTTTTTTCTATCTGAAAAATGGACATTTAGTAAAGTTAATCAGTAGCATAATATTCAGAATGTCTTGTGCAGAGTAATTATAATAAAAATGTTATTAAATCTCATGAATATATATACCTTATCACAGTTTATGAGACAGCTAATAATTTTAAGGTTTCGACATCAGCAACTTGTTTTGTTAATGATTTCTTTCATTTCAGCATTAATAGAAATAGATTGCACAAATCATACCATGCTACTTTTAATAAAGATATAGAAATCTAATATATCACTGTAAATAAGAAAGAGCTATTATTTATTAGTATATTGCTAGGAATGACACGTAATTGTGTGCATTTGTAAAAAGTATTTAAATACAGGATACTTACATAAATAATGACAAATATAATCAATTAAACGTTTTCTGATATTCATTTTCTTCCGATTACAGTACTCTAATCTTTTACATGTGCAATGACACGTCGTTTGAAAAAAAAGAATTTGGAGAAATTGTAGTCAATTTCAGTGCGTAAAAACTATATAATAACTTATTATGTGTGTACAACGTGATGTTACGAGAGGTTAGGAAATTTGTCATAACAATGATGTGCGAGATAAAAACGCAGAATGATACAATATAATTATTAATAACACAAGCACACAAAAAATAAAAAGTGTCTTGGCCGAGACACTAGTGTATTCCCATGTATTTTGACTCGCTGAATCCAAATCCGAAGTCAGAATTGTCAGATTGGCTCTCAGTTCCGAGCAAACCTCAAAACTCAACGAAACGAACACTTTTTTTGAGGTTTGCTCGGAACTGAGAACCAAACTAACAATTCTGACTTCGGATTCGGATTCAGCGGGTCAAAATACATGGGAAAACACTAGTGTAGTGTCTCGGCCAAGACACTTTTTATTTTTTGTG
>NW_020211253.1:7128-10047 GCF_003070985.1 Temnothorax curvispinosus | reverse complement strand
CAGCGGGTCAAAATACATGGGAATACACTAGTGTAGTGTCTCGGCCAAGACACTTTTTATTTTTTGTGTGCCTGTGTAATTATTGGGCAGCAAAGTATCAACAAAAAGTAGAGCTATACTTCCTTGATAACAGTTAACATACATTTTTTCCACGAAGCACCTGCGTCGAATGGAACGTGAGTCCACGTCCCTTCCTCTCGATCCATTCCCTCAGGATCGGCTGGACGGCCTCGCGAATCCTCCTCCCAGAGGTCATGCGGGGGTCCGCAATCCTGTCCTTCCACTCCTGGAAGAGGATTTCCTTACTTTGCAGCCTCAGCACTGCCCTCTCCCTGGGTAGAATACGCCACCCAGGTTCTTAACCTCCTGCATCCGTCGATAGGTCCTCGCGTGTGACTTCGCGAGGAGATTGATCGGCGGAATGCCCGAGAGGGCAGTCGCCCCTGCGTGCGAAACCGTACGGAACGCTCGGGACGCCCTTTGCGCGACCAGGCGCTGGACGCCCACGAGTTGTCTCAGGAGCGCCGGGCTATTAGACACCTTGTCTGCCCATATTGGCGCTCCGTACAACAGTACCGAATGCATCGCGTCCGAATGCATCACCGTACCGGTCATCGCGTACAGGCGACGCACGTGCCCGCCCGCCCCGCCCAAGTTGGGCAACAGCCTGGCGAGACTGTTCGCCGTAGCCTTGGCTCTGGGGACAGCGCGAGCGACGTGCGTGCCGAAGCTGCCGGTGCCGCCCAGTCATACTCCCAGGTTCTTAATATCCTGGGTGATTGGGACGCGGACTCCCTCAATGTTGAGGCTGAGCCTCTCCGGCGGTGGTCCCCGCAGGCCACCGTCCCAAAACCACGCGGCCTGCGTTTTCTGCGGGGCCACTACCAGGCCCAGCCTCCTAATAGCCCTTACCACCGAAGCTGCCGCCACGTTGGCCAGTCTCCTTGCCTCCTCCCACGTCTCCCCGCCGACCCCCAGGTACACGTCATCCGCGTACCCGGTCAGCCAACAGTCGGCGGGAAGAGGCACCCGGAGGACCCGGTCTTAGGCCATAATCCAGAGCAGGGGCCCTAGCACGGACCCCTGCGGCACCCCGCAACCCACGACCTTGGTCCTCAGGTCTCCCTCACCGTCCGCGAACACGAGGCCCCTGTCCCGGAAGTAGTCGGCTATCACCGGTACTAAGTACGGCGACACGCCGAACTCCAACAGGGCCTCTCCTATTACCGGCCAGGGCAGGGAATTGAAAGCATTTTGAACGTCAAATCTGACGCCCAAAGATACCCCGCCCTGGCTTGTGACCTCTCCCACGCGGCCATGATGCGCGTGATCGCATCAATAGTCGACCGGCCCGCGCGGAAACCAAATTGGTCGTCGGAGAGGCTCGGACCCTCTTTCCGGGACAGTTGCTGGACGAGGCGTTCGGCGATGATCCGCTCGAAGATCTTGCCGACCTCGTCCAGCAGGCAAATCGGACGGTACGCCGATGGGGAGTCCGCGGGTTACCCACCTTGGGAAGCAAAACGAGACTGGCCTGCTTCCATCTATTGGGGAACCGGCCGGCTCTCAGACACGCGGTGTAGATTCGCTGTAGTCTGTCGGCCAGTCCCACAGCGACCAGGACCCAGGCCCTCCCGGGGGTCCCGTCCGGGCCAGGCGCCTTGCGTTGCCTGACCCGTTTTATCGCTCGCTCTAACTCCTCCCACGTGACCCCCAGTTCCTCGTCCCATTCGGGGACTTGGACCTCAGGGAAGAGGACGGCGCCGCCGTCCCCCTCTGGGAAGAGTGTGTCTACAACTCTTCCCGCGAACTGGGGGTCTAGGGTCTCCGTGAGCGGGGGCGTCCATGGTTTCAAACGGTCTAGCACCAATTTGTAAGGACGCTCCCACAGATCCTCATTTAAGGAGCGGAGGAGTTCTCCCCAGGAGTGCTTCTTGGCTGCTGCTATCGCGCCGGAGAGCGCCTGGCGGGCAGCACGCCAGGTCTCCCCAGCCTCTTCCTCGCAACGGTCTCCGCGCCCAGCTTTGGCGCGGAGCCATTCCCGCATTGCGTGGACGGACACTCGCCTCAACTCCGCGATTTCGTCCGTCCACCAATACATTGCCTTCCTCGGAGGGAGCCTTTTGACGCGGGGCATCGCGGCGTCGCAGGCTCGAGACATGAGGTCCCGCAGCCGGTCCGCCCCGTCGTCTACGTTAAAGGCCCCCTCATCGTTCGCATCTACGTGCGGTTGTAACCGAACGATACGTAATCGGGCTACGGGGTACGCGATTTTGTCCTGTAAGTCATCGGTCGCCACTCGGTTTAACCTTAAACTACCGAGAAAGTAGGTATTCGTAATGCAAACGACACTAAAGTTGAACAATTTGTTTAAACAATTTTATTTTTTCATCCCGCCACGGGTGCCTCGTCAGCATCGCCTGTGCTCAAGATATCGCTAGGTATGACCTTGGTCGGCCAGCCAGGGATACCGGTTGTCGCGACAACCGCTTGATCAGGTATTTATATACGTCTATCTCCTTAACCCTTTCACTTTTTGGATTTCCGCCACGGGTGCCTCCTCTGTGTTGCTCTGCCTACCGCCTCCGCTATCTATCAGTCGCCTGCCTTATTCGTGGAACCAAGATGGCCGGACAACCGCTTGATCGGGTAAGTCCCCGCACTAAGGTAAGTCAACGCAACTAATTCTCTTTTATTTTCAGTTTTCGTCTACGGGTCCGTCATCACCATCGCCGATGTCATGGATCACCGCTGCTCACCGATGTCCAGGATCACCACGTATGGGAGATGTCGCGACACGAGGTAAGTACGAGAACTGTCGCGATAACTATGATTAATGCCGTTTCTTTTCAGGTTTCCGCCACGGGTCCCTCATCTATGGCCTCCTCTGATGCAGGATCGATGATGACCTTGAAGCTC